>NC_088409.1:87762256-87904756 GCF_034236695.1 Oncorhynchus nerka | reverse complement strand
GGAGTCCCCGGCGACGATCTACGGTCCGAGTCCCCGGCGACGATCTACGGTCCGGAGTCCCCGGCGACGATCCACGGTCCGGTTCCACGGAAGCGGAGGGATCAGCGAGAGGAGCGGGGTCTACGTCCCGAACCGGAGCCGCCACAGAGGCTAGATGCCCACCCAGACCCTCCCCCATGGAGGAGGGGGGGTACTGTCACGCCCTGACCTTAAAGAGCCTTTTTATTTCTCTATTTGGTTAGGGTCGGGGTGTGATTTGGGTGGGCATTCTAGTTTTTCTATTTCTTTGTTGGCCGGGTATGGTTCCCAATCAGAGGCAGCTGTCTATCGTTGTCTCTGATTGGGGATCATACTTAGGCAGCCTTTTTTCCCACCTTAGTGTGTGGGATCTTGTTTTTGTGTAGTGCCTGTGAGCACTCCAGTCGTTACGTCTCGTTTGCTGTTTATTGTTTTGTTGGTGAGTTTCGATGAATTAAAACATGTGGAACTCTATACACGCTGCGCCTTGGTCCAATCATATCAACGAGCCTGAAATTAAAACATGTGGAACTCTATACACGCTGCGCCTTGGTCCAATCATATCAACGAGCCTGAAATTAAAACATGTGGAACTCTATACACGCTGCGCCTTGGTCCAATCATATCAACGAGCCTGAAATTAAAACATGTGGAACTCTATACACGCTGCGCCTTGGTCCAATCATATCAACGAGCCTGAAATTAAAACATGTGGAACTCTATACACGCTGCGCCTTGGTCCAATCATATCAACGAGCCTGAAATTAAAACATGTGGAACTCTATACACGCTGCGCCTTGGTCCAATCATATCAACGAGCCTGAAATTAAAACATGTGGAACTCTATACACGCTGCGCCTTGGTCCAATCATATCAACGAGCCTGAAATTAAAACATGTGGAACTCTATACACGCTGCGCCTTGGTCCAATCATATCAACGAGCCTGAAATTAAAACAACTTCCAAAAATGAACACTGGGATACAGTGGTATTATGTCTGATCTTGCAAACAATGTAAAGTATGTAGACAGGTGTGTGTGTGTGTGTGTGTGTATAGATAGGTGTTATTTACGGCCAAGCCTGTTGATTTTTAATCTGAGGGTATCCTGCTACTGACATACTTGTGGAACTATGCAAAACTACTTACAATTCACAGTATCACAATTCCAGTGGGTCAGAAGTTTACATACAGTAAGTTGAATGTGCCTTTAAACAGCTTGGAAAATTCCAGAAAATGTCATGACTTTAGAAGCTTCTGATAGGCTAATTGAAATAGTTTGAGTCAATTGGAGGTGTACCTGTGGATGTATTTCAAGGCCTACCTTCGAACTCAGTGCCTCTTTCCTTGACATTATGGAAAAATCAAAAGAAATCAGCCAAGACCTCAGAAAAAAATTGTAGACTTCCACAAGTCTAGTTCATCCTTGGGAGAATTTTCCAAATGCCTGAAGGTACCACGTTCATCTGTACAAACAATAGTATGCAAGTATAAACACCATGGGACCACGCAGCCGCCATAATGCTCAGGAAGGAGACGCGTTCTGTCTCCTAGAGATGAACATACTTTGGTGTGAAAAGTGCAAATCAATCCCAGAACAACAGCAAAGGCCCATGTGAAGATGCTGGAGGAAACAGGTACAAAAGTATCTATATCAAGTAAAAACGAGTCCTATATCGACATAACCTGAAAGGTCGCTCAGCAAGGAAGAAGCCACTGCCCCAAAACCGCCATAAAAAAGCCAGACTACGGTTTGGAACTGCACATGGGGACAAAGATCGTACTTTTTGGAGAAATGTCCTCTAGTCTGATGAAACAAAGATAATACTGTTTGGCCATAAGGACCATCGTTATGTTTGGAGGAAAAAGGGGGAGGCTTGCTGGCCGAAGAATACCATCCCAACCGTGAAGCACGGGGTGGCAGCATCATGTTGTGGTGGTGCTTTGCTGCAGGAGGGACTGGTGCACTTCACAAAATAGATGGCATCATGAGGCTTGAAAATTAAAATTATGTGGATATATTGAAGCAACATCTCAAGACATCAGTCAGGAAGTTAAAGCTTGGTCGCAAATGGGTCTTCCAATTGGACAATAACCCCAAGCATACTTCAAAAGATGTGGCAAAATGGCTTAAGGACAACAAAGTCAAGGTATTGGAGTGGCCATCACAAAGCCCTGACCTCAACCCTATAGAACATTTGTGGGCAGAACTGAAAAGTGTGTTCGAGCAAGGAGGCCTACAAACGTGACTCAGTTACACCAGCTTTGTCAGGAGGTTCTGGGCCTATATTCACACAACTTTTTGTGGGAAGCTCGTGGAAGGCTATCCAAAACATTTGACCCAAGTTAACCAATTTAAAGGTAATGCTTCTAAATACTAATTGAGTGTATGTAAACTTCTGACCCACTGGGAATGTGATGAAAGAAATAAAATCTGAAATAAATAATTCTCTCTACTATTATTCTGACATTTCACATTGTTAAAATAAAGTGGTGATCCTAACTGACCTAAAACAGGGAATTTTTACTAGGGTTAAATGTCAGGAATTGTGAAAAACTGAGTTGAAATGTATTTGGCTAAGGTGTATGTGAACTTCCGACTTCAACTGTATGTATACGTACACACACACACACATATTTTACACACACACATTTATTTTTATATTATTTTTTTATTTGTATTTTATTTTATTATTATTCTTTTTTTAATCAAACAGTTTGTAGGATCTTCATTGTCCAACTGTTGCATTTGTTACAATTTTTTTCATCACCTTTTAACAATTTTGATGAATGTTGCTAATGTGTCCACACACACACACCTGTCAGAAGTAAAGGGAGGTTGGAGTATTGAAAGGATCCAAAAAACTGGAGATCAGATCAACCTAACAACAATCTGCATACAGACCCAAATGACCCAATCCATTAGGATGGGCCTCTCCCGCTGAGACTCTTAGTTGATACGGCATACGGAGCGTACATGCACACACACACACACACACACGAACCAGGGCCTAGAGCATGGCACAGAGGTGTAAGTGATACTGTGGTATTTTCCTCTTTCTCTGCCCAGAAAGAGGCTCATAGCAGACAGCTGTGTGTGAATTAGAGAGGCAGACTGTTATAATGTAGGCATTCTGCTGTGGATGTGGCTGTAGTCTCCAGGCTAAACTAAATGACACCTGTGGGTTGTTAGTGTTACTGTGGTTCTACAACACTGAGGATGACCAGGTCAACAAGGTAGCTATGACTACAGGTAAGAAAAGAACAGAACTCTGAGGACAATGTTACTGTGGTTCTACAACACTAAGAACAATGTTACTGTGGTTCTACAACACTAAGAACAATGTTACTGTGGTTCTACAACACTAAGAACAATGTTACTGTGGTTGTAGAACACTGAGGACAATGTTACTGTGTTACTGTGGTTGTAGAACACTGAGGACAATGTTACTGTGTTACTGTGGTTGTAGAACACTGAGGACAATGTTACTGTGTTACTGTGGTTGTAGAACACTGAGGACAATGTTACTGTGGTTGTAGAACACTAAGGACAATGTTACTGTGTTACTGTGGTTGTAGAACACTGAGGACAATGTTACTGTGTTACTGTGGTTGTAGAACACTGAGGACAATGTTACTGTGTTACTGTGGTACTGTGGTTGTAGAACACTGAGGACAATGTTACTGTGTTACTGTGGTTGTAGAACACTGAGGACAATGTTACTGTGGTTACTGTGAGGACAATGTTACTGTGGTTCTACAACACTGAGGACAATGTTACTGTGTTACTGAGGACAATGTTACTGTAGTTGTAACACTGAGGACAATGTTACTGTGGTTCTACTGTGGTTTCTAGAACACTGAGGACAATGTTACTGTGGTTGTAGAACACTGAGGACAATGTTACTGTGTTACTGTGGTTGTAGAACACTAAGGACAATGTTACTGTGTTACTGTGGTTGTAGAACACTGAGGACAATGTTACTGTGTTACTGTTTGTAGAACACTGAGGACAATGTTACTGTGTTACTGTGGTTGTACACTGAGGACAATGTTACTGTGTTACTGGTTGTAGAACACTGAGGACAATGTTACTGTGGTTGTAGAACACTGAGGACAATGTTACTGTGGTTCTACAACACTAAGAACAATGTTACTGTGGTTGTAGAACACTGAGGACAATGTTACTGTGGTTGTAGAACACTGAGGACAATGTTACTGTGGTTCTACAACACTGAGGACAATGTTACTGTGTTACTGTGGTACTGTGGTTGTAGAACACTGAGGACAATGTTACTGTGGTTGTAGAACACTGAGGACAATTTTACTGTGTTACTGTGGTTGTAGAACACTGAGGACAATGTTACTGTGTTACTGTGGTTGTAGAACACTGAGGACAATGTTACTGTGTTACTGTGGTTGTAGAACACTGAGGACAATGTTACTGTGTTACTGTGGTTGTAGAACACTGAGGACAATGTTACTGTGTTACTGTGGTTGTAGAACACTGAGGACAATGTTACTGTGGTTGTAGAACACTGAGGACAATGTTACTGTGGTTCTACAACACTAAGAACAATGTTACTGTGGTTGTAGAACACTGAGGACAATGTTACTGTGGTTGTAGAACACTGAGGACAATGTTACTGTGGTTCTACAACACTAAGAACAATGTTACTGTGGTTCTACAACACTGAGGACAATGTTACTGTGGTTGTAGAACACTGAGGACAATGTTACTGTGGTTGTAGAACACTGAGGACAATGTTACTGTGTTACTGTGGTTGTAGAACACTGAGGACAATGTTACTGTGTTACTGTGGTTGTAGAACACTGAGGACAATGTTACTGTGGTTGTAGAACACTGAGGACAATGTTACTGTGTTACTGTGGTTGTAGAACACTGAGGACAATGTTACTGTGTTACTGTGGTTGTAGAACACTGAGGACAATGTTACTGTGGTTGTAGAACACTGAGGACAATGTTACTGTGTTACTGTGGTTGTAGAACACTGAGGACAATGTTACTGTGGTTGTAGAACACTGAGGACAATGTTACTGTGGTTGTAGAACACTGAGGACAATGTTACTGTGGTTGTAGAACACTGAGGACAATGTTACTGTGGTTGTAGAACACTGAGGACAATGTTACTGTGGTTGTAGAACACTGAGGACAATGTTACTGTGTTACTGTGGTTGTAGAACACTGAGGACAATGTTACTGTGTTACTGTGGTTGTAGAACACTGAGGACAATGTTACTGTGGTTGTAGAACACTGAGGACAATGTTACTGTGTTACTGTGGTTGTAGAACACTGAGGACAATGTTACTGTGGTTGTAGAACACTGAGGACAATGTTACTGTGTTACTGTGGTTGTAGAACACTGAGGACAATGTTACTGTGGTTGTAGAACACTAAGAACAATGTTACTGTGGTTGTAGAACACTGAGGACAATGTTACTGTGGTTGTAGAACACTGAGGACAATGTTACTGTGGTTGTAGAACACTGAGGACAATGTTACTGTGGTTCTACAACACTGAGGACAATGTTACTGTGGTTCTAGAACACGGAGGACAATGTTACTGTGGTTGTAGAACACGGAGGACAATGTTACTGTGGTTGTAGAACACTGAGGACAATGTTACTGTGGTTGTAGAACACTGAGGACAATGTTACTGTGGTTGTAGAACACTGAGGACAATGTTACTGTGGTTCTACAACACTAAGAACAATGTTACTGTGTTACTGTGGTTGTAGAACACTGAGGACAATGTTACTGTGGTTCTACAACACTGAGGACAATGTTACTGTGGTTCTACAACACTGAGGACAATGTTACTGTGGTTCTAGAACACGGAGGACAATGTTACTGTGTTACTGTGGTTGTAGAACACGGAGGACAATGTTACTGTGGTTGTAGAACACGGAGGACAATGTTACTGTGGTTCTAGAACACTGAGGACAATGTTACTGTGGTTCTACAACACTGAGGACAATGTTACTGTGGTTCTAGAACACGGAGGACAATGTTACTGTGGTTGTAGAACACTGAGGACAATGTTACTGTGGTTCTAGAACACGGAGGACAATGTTACTGTGGTTCTACAACACTGAGGACCAGCAGGTCAACAATATTCACAGGTCAGAAAACTCAACTGGTACTCTCTCTTCTCCTCCTGCTGCCTGTGCCCTATATCCTAAATGGGGTCTCTCGCCCTTTCGGTTTGTCTTTCCCCCTATTCTTTCCATTGCCCCATGCAGCTGTCTCTTTCATTCCCTCTCATCTGCCTTCACTCCTCTGCTCTCGATCACCTCCGCTCTCCCTCTGTCTCTCTCTCAGACAAAGTAACAATAGAGTGTCTAGGTCATTTGAACAGGTCAACACAGGAAGCTGACTTCCCTGGTGTAGGCAGGTCGTTCATCACCACGGACTAAGACATACACACCACTAGATGAAACAACATCTAGGCTTCTCCTGACAGGCCACTTATGACATGGACTGTCTATCAAGATTACATTCAACTTCTATAGTTCTATATTCACCTTTCATTGTTTTATAATTCAATTGAGTATTGTTAATGTGGATATTTTAGAATACATTGTAGAAGTCTGATGTGTCTAGGCCTAATTAACCAACATTGTTCATAAGGACCTCTTTCAATGTCATCTGTAACAAAACAACTGCAAGTATAAATCCATTGTGATCAGAACTCAATTCATTACTAAGAGTAACCATATTACCACCCATTATAGGCTACAGACAGTTCGTCCAAAACACCAGTTGCTTTGTTGTTGAAACACTTGTTACTGTACATTCACACAAAATTGACTTACACAAATCAAAAACTGAGACTCACCATCTCGCCTCACGTTTGACGACCGCATTACCTTGGCGGACACTACTTGGGCTTGTGTGCCCCCGGTAAAGCCCACCAGCAGGGCGAGCAACAGCGCAAGTACCACGCGCCCAGTGATGTTCATTCTGTCCGTGGCGTTTGCACACCGTAAAATAAATTCCCAAACGTGGAAGGACAATTTACTGTTCTGAAAAGAGACCAATTACCTACTCGTGTTTTCTCTAGAGACTCAAGTAAAAGTTTGCTTAAAACTTTTGTGCTGTTCGCATCATTTCTCCCGATTTGCTTTTCACTGTGAAGTTGGACTGGAGCAAACTGCCTGTCTCAAACTCACCATGCATGAGCTCTGCGGCTACAGAACACCGAGCAGGTTCATATACCTCAGACATATACTCCCGTCCACGGTCAAACACAAGCACGGGCGCCGATTTCTTATCGCGAGTTAATCCTCACGGGTAATTCCATGAGAAATAGTCCACATTCCTTTAACTTCTCTGATATCAGAGCGAGCTGGAAATGCGTTCCAACAACTGAACTTCGAGGCTAAGATTGTGTGTCTCTCGCCGTAGCTCTCTACACACACACTTGTGTGTGAATCTTCAGTCGGTCAGTTGATCAGAGGGGCAGACTTCAGTAGAGGAGGGTTGTCCCTCTTCCGTGATCCGGGACGAGGAAATAGGCCAGAAGGAACATTTTAGCGGAAAAAAGAACGTGGGAGATTACAGTCACAGTCAGACACACATACTCACACAAAGAGAGAGTGAGAAGGAGCCAGGAAGGGAATTTTCAGCGAGAAAGAAACTTGACTGGAGACGAAATGAACAGGAGAAGAGTCACTGACAGCATTGCACACTGACACTAATAAAGTATGCCCTCTGGGCAAAATTTGTCCCGGGAAGAACTCTGACATGAATTCACTTGTTGAAGCGCCTGTTGAATAAGTGGAAACCATGTCTGACAATGTTCTTCATTTCATAATTTTACTGAGCAAATGCAAGCATGTCTAAAAGAGTTCCAGGCTATTATACAGCATTATTACATCTAAACTTTTCACTAATGTGGTTTATGTATGTATTCTGTTCATTTACCTATAATAGCATGAAATTCCTATAATATTATTTTGCAAAGTGTAGCCTATTCAGGCTATTGAAGGCTGTGCTGAAATCTGCAGATATTTAATGCCTATATTATATTGAGGCCTTGTTATTTTCTTGTTTTGTAGATACTATAGGAGGCTTTGTATTGTGACAAGACAACAGTCTCCCTCAATGTCAGCAAAACAAAGGAGATGATTGTTGACTTCAGGAAGCAGAGGACAGAACATGCCCCGATCCACATCAATGAGACTGCAATGGAGAGAGTCAGCACTTTTAAGTTCCTCTGCATGCACTGTATTTTATTGATTTATTTCACCTTTATTTAACCAGGTAGGCCAGTTGAGAACACCTTTATTTAACCAGGTAGGCCAGTTGAGAACACCTTTATTTAACCAGGTAGGCCAGTTGAGAACACCTTTATTTAACCAGGGAGGCCAGTTGAGAACACCTTTATTTAACCAGGTAGGCCAGTTGAGAACACCTTTATTTAACCAGGTAGGCCAGTTGAGAACGAGTTCTCATTTACAACTGTGACCTGGTCAAGATAAAGCAAAGCAGTGTGACACAGACAACAACACAGTTACACATGGAATAAACAAACATACAGTCCATAACACAATAGAAAAAAATCTATATACAGTGTGAGCTAATGAGGTAAGATAACGGAGGTGAGGCAATACTTAGGCCATAGTGGCAAAGTAATTACAATTTAGCAATTAAACACTGGAGTGATAGATGTGCAGAAGATGAATGTGCAAGTAGAGATACTGGGGTTTAAAGGAGAAGAAAAAAAATAACAGTATGGAGATGAGGTAGTTGGATGGGCTATTTACAGATGGGCTGTGTACAGGTGCAGTGATCTGTGAGCTGCTCTGACAGCTGGTGCTTAAAGTTAGTGAGGGAGATATGAGTCTCCTGCTTCAGTGATTTTTGCAATTCGTTCCAGTCATTGGCAGCAGAGAACTGGAAGGAAAGGCGGCCAAAGGAGGAATTGGCTTTGGGGGTGACCAGTGAAATATAACTGCTGGAGCACGTGCTACGGGTGGGTACTGCTATGGTGACCAGTGAGCTGAGATAAGGCTGGGGCTTTACCTAGCAAAGACTTATAGATGACCTGGAGCCAGTGGGTTTGGCAACGAATATGAAGCGAGGGCCAGCCAATGAAAGCATACAGGTCACAGTGGTGGGTAGTATATGGGGCTTTGGTGACAATACGGATGGCACTGTGATAGACTGCATCCAATTTGCTGAGTAGAGTGTTTGAGACTATTTTGTAAATTACATCGCCGAAGTCGAGGATCGGTAGGATGGTCAGTTTTATGAGGGGCATGTTTGGCAGCATGAGTGAAGGATGCTTTGTTGCAAAATAGGAAGGCAATTGTAGATTTAATTTTGGATTGAAGATGCTTAATGTGAGTCTGGAAGGAGAGTTTACAGTCTAACCAGACACCTAGGTATTTGTAGTTGTCCATATATTCTGGAACCGTCCAGAGTAGTGATGCTGGACCGGAGGGTGGGTGTGGGCAGCGATCGGTTGAAGAGCATGCATTTAGTTTTACTTGTATTTAAGAGTAGTTGGAGGCCACGGAAGGAGAGTTGTATGGCATTGAAGCTTTTCTGGAGGTTAGTTAACACAGTGTCCAAAGAAGAGTCAGAAGTATACAGATGTAAGGTGAAGACTCGACATGGACCAACAAGAGGGCGCAACAGCGTCTCTACTTCCTAAGGCGGAAATTCGGCATGCCGTCCCAAGGCCCTCCAGCACGGTCCCAGTTCATCACTGGGACCGTGTTCCTACCCACCCAGGACACATAATCTAAATGGTGCCTGAGGCAGGCCCCCAGCATCAATAAGGACCTCACACAGCCCAGCCAACAGGCTCATAAACAGTTTCTGTCTACAAAGCATCAGACTGCTGAACTGGACTGACCACCTGCTCTGATTCTCCACACCTTAGCACACATGCACTCACTCACACACTCTCTCTCTCTCACACACACACACACACACACACACACACACACACACACACACACACACACACATACACACACCACAATTGCTGCTACCAGACTCTTATTATAATTCCACAATTTAAACACTTGCCCCCCTTCCCCAATACATGTGTACATATTGGACTATAAATTGAGCATTCCTTTATTATACTTAGCTTACACTGCTTACTTTATGTATATATTCTTAAAAATTACAGTAAAATTACAGTAAACATTTCACTCACAAAAGTTCCAGAAAATGCCATATAATTCTTGTGGCAACAGGTCACAAATCTTGCCGCTTGTATTTCACCCTGGTATTTCACACTGGTACTTCACACGGGTACTTCACACTAGTATTTCTCCCTGGTATTTCACCCTAGTATTTCACCCTAGTGTTTCACACTGGTATTTCACCCTGGTATTTCTCCCTAGTGTTTCACACTGGTATTTCACCCTAGTATTTCACCCTAGTGTTTCACACTGGTATTTCACCCTGGTATTTCACCCTGGTATTTCACCCTAGTGTTTCACCCTAGTATATCTCCCTAGTGTTTCACACTGGTATTTCACCCTAGTATTTCACCCTAGTATTTCACCCTAGTGTTTCACCCTGGTATTTCACTTAATACATATGGGAGTTTATAGTGTCTAAAGCAGCATTGGATTTGTTTTTTAATTCTTTGTGGATCTGTGTAATCTGGGGGAAATATGTGTCTCTAATGTGGTCATACATTTGGCAGGAGGTTAGGTGCAGCTCAGTTTCCACCTCATTTTGTGGGCAGTGGGCACATAGCCTACGGCAGCCTTTCTTTCTCTCTTACTCTCTCTTTCTCCCTCCCTCCCTCTCCCCCTTCTCTCTCTCCATCTCTCTCCCTGTCTCTCTTGCTCTCTCTCTCTCTCTCTCTCTCTCTCTCTCTCTCTCTCTCTCTCTCTCTCTCTCTCTCTCTCTCTCTCTCTCTCTCCCTCCCTCCTCCCTCCCTCTCCCTTCTCTCTCTCCATCTCCCTCCCTGTCTCTCTTGCTCTCTCTCTCTCTCTCTCTCTCTCTCTCTCTCTCTCTCTCTCTCTCTCTCTCTGTGTCTCTCAATTCAATTCATTTCGATTCAAGGAGCGTTATTGGCATGGGAAACGTGTTAACATTGCCAAAGCAAGTGAGGTAGATAATATACAAAAGTGAAATAAACTATAAAAATTAACAGTAAATATTACACATACAGAAGTTTCAAAACAATAAACATGTTATGTATATTTACAGTGTTGTAACAATGTACAAATGGTTAAAGTACACAAGGGAAAAGAAATACAGTAGATACGGGAGTTTATCAAAATTGGGCTTGCTTTCAAATTCTGTGTGGATCTGTGTAATCTGGGGGAAATATGTATCTCTAATATGGTCATACATTGGGCAGGAGGTTAGGAAGTGCAGCTCAGTTTCCACCTCATTTTGTGGTCAGTGTGCACATAGCCTGTCTTCTCTTGAGAGCCATGTCTGCCTACAGCGGCCTTTCTCAATAGCAAGGCTATGCTCACTGAGTCTGTACATAGTCAAAGCTTTCCTTAAGTTTGGGTCAGTCACAGTGGTCAGGTATTCTGCCACTGTGTACTCTCTGTTTAGGGCAAAATTGCATTCTTGTTTGCTCTGTTTTTTTGTAAATTCTTTCCAATGTGTCAAGTAATTATCTTTTTGTTTTCTCATGATTTGCGTGGGTCTAATTGTGCTGCTGTCCTGGGGCTCTGTGGGGTGTGTTTGTGTTTGTGAACAGAGCCCCAGGACCAGCTTGCTAAGGGGACTCTTCCCCAGGTTCATCTCTCTGTAGGTTATGGCTTTGTTATGGAAGGTTTGGGAATAGCTTCCTTTTAGGTGGTTGTGGAAATTAACGTCTCTTTTCTGTTTTTTGATAATTAGTGGGTATCGGCCTAATTCTGCTCTACATGCATTATTTGGAGTTCTACGTTGTACACAGAGGATATTCTTGCAGAATTCTGAGTGCAGAGTCTCAAAATGGTGTTTGTCCCATTTTGTGAAGTCTTGGTTGGTGAGCGGACCCCAGACCTCACAACCATAAAGGGCAATGGGCTCTATGACTGATTCAAGTATTTTTAGCCAGATCCTAATTGGTATGTTGAAATGTATGTTCCTTTTGATGGCATAGAAGGCCCTTCTTGCCTTGTCTCTCAGATCGTTCACAGCTTTGTGGAAGTTACCTGTGGCGCTGATGTTTAGGCCAAGGTATGTATAGTTTTTTGTGTGCTCTAGGGCAACAGTGTCTAGATGGAATTTGTATTTGTGGTCCTGGTGACTGGAACTTTTTTGGAACACCATTATTTTGGTCTTACTGAGATTTACTGTCATGGCCCAGGTCTGACAGAATCTGTGCATAAGATCTAGGTGCTGCTGTAGGCCCTCCTTGGTTGGTGACAGAAGCACCAGATCATCGGAAAACAGCAGACATTTGACTTCGGATTCTAGTAGGGTGAGGCCGGGTGCTGCAGAATTTTCTAGTGCCCGCGCCAATTCGTTGATATACAGTGCCTTGCGAAAGTATTCAGCCCCCTTGAACTTTGCGACCTTTTGCCACATTTCAGGCTTCAAACATAAAGATATAAAACTTTATTTTTTTGTGAAGAATCAACAACAAGTGGGACACAATCATGAAGTGGAACAACATTTATTGGATATTTCAAACTTTTTTAACAAATCAAAAACTGAAAAATTGGGCGTGCAAAATTATTCAGCCCCTTTACTTTCAGTGCAGCAAACTCTCTCCAGAAGTTCAGTGAGGATCTCTGAATGATCCAATGTTGACCTAAATGACTAATGATGATAAATACAATCCACCTGTGTGTAATCAAGTCTCCGTATAAATGCACCTGCACTGTGATAGTCTCAGAGGTCCGTTAAAAGCGCAGAGAGCATCATGAAGAACAAGGAACACACCAGGCAGGTCCGAGATACTGTTGTGGAGAAGTTTAAAGCTGGATTTGGATACAAAAAGATTTCCCAAGCTTTAAACATCCCAAGGAGCACTGTGCAAGCGATAATATTGAAATGGAAGGAGTATCAGACCACTGCAAATCTACCAAGACCTGGCCGTCCCTCTAAACTTTCAGCTCAAACAATGATTAATAAAACTAGATAAACACACACCAGAGTGTACATATCTGCATGTGAGCTTGTGGATGTGTTTGGTCCTTTGTAGCCCAGTTGGTAGGCACTTGTAACACCAGGGTAGTGGGTTTGATTCCTGGGACAATCCATACATAACATGTATGCATGCATGGATAAAAGCATCTGCTAAATGACATATATTATTATCATTATTATTTTGTGTGTGAATGTGTCAGTGAGATATGTGGAGATACTCCCAGAGTCATGTTGAGGTGAGATCTGAGGAGCAGATGATTGGTTAGTGATCAGTTAAGCTATTAGTGTTTGCACATGTGAGGAGTGTGTGTGTGACCTGGTGAATAAGTGTATCATTTTGATTGGTTGTGTTTGGAAAAGGAAAGCAAGTCACTTCCTGTTAGATTTTTCTGTTTTAGGTAGAGAATTGTGCGTAGTGTTTTGAAAAAAGTGTTTTATGCAATTGACAATTGAGTCAAAGGCTGAGAAATAGCTTATGGTTTTGGATATTTGGTGTGTAGTTTTGCACTTTGAGTGAGAGGTTTCAAAAATCGTGTGACATGAAAAGATTTTGTGTGTAAGCAGTTGGAAAAAACTGGAACAACATCAATGCTGTAAGCCTGTCGACCATACAACGCATCCTCCAACGGCACCGAGTGACGATGAAACAACTTTACAAGGTGCCATTTGAGAGAAACTCTGACAGAGTCAAGAATATGCGACATGACTTTGTAGAGGTATGTATGGTATGTATGGGTTCTCCCATCCCCACAGAGGAACTCTGGAGCTCTGTTAGAGTGACCATCAGGTTCTTGGTCACCTCCCTGACCAAGGCCCTTCTCCCCTAATTGTTCAGTTTGGCTGGGCAGCCTGTCCCACCTCATGTTTTTACACAAAACCGAAGCCAAAGGGAAATTGTTAGAGCTCTGATGTTCGCAGGCAATATCATTCAATTCAAACTGTTGGCTAGATATTTCAACACTGTATGCAAAGCGTGAATGTCTGACTGGAAACGTTTATGAGGCTGCTTTGAGCCACAGCTCGTTACATTAATAATCTAATCGTGTCATTGTTTTAGTGTGGTATGGAGAAACCCTTACGACCACGTGAAGAATGTTGTATTGTTGTATTTATGAGGCTGCTTTGAGCCACAGCTCGTTCTAGCTAGTATAGTACTGTAGAGTATGGGTGTGTTGTATTGTTGTATTTATGAGGCTGCTTTGAGCCACAGCTCGTTCTAGCTAGTATAGTACTGTAGAGTATGGGTGTGTTGTATTGTTGTATTTATGAGGCTGCTTTGAGCCACAGCTCGTTCTAGCTAGTATAGTACTGTAGAGTATGGGTGTGTTGTATTGTTGTATTTATGAGGCTGCTTTGAGCCACAGCTCGTTCTAGCTAGTATAGTACTGTAGAGTATGGGTGTGTTGTATTGTTGTATTTATGAGGCTGCTTTGAGCCACAGCTCGTTCTAGCTTCTAGAGTATATTGTATTTAGTACTGAGCCACAGCTCGTTCTAGCTAGTATGGGTGTGTGTTGTATTGTTGTATTTATGAGGCTGCTTTGAGCCACAGCTCGTTCTAGCTAGTATAGTACTGTAGAGTATGGGTGTGTTGTATTGTTGTATTTATGAGGCTGCTTTGAGCCACAGCTCGTTCTAGCTAGTATAGTACTGTAGAGTATGGGTGTGTTGTATTGTTGTATTTATGAGGCTGCTTTGAGCCACAGCTCGTTCTAGCTAGTATAGTACTGTGTTGTATTGTATGGGTGTGTTGTATTGTTGTATTTATGAGGCTGCTTTGAGCCACAGCTCGTTCTAGCTAGTATAGTACTGTAGAGTATGGGTGTGTTGTATTGTTGTATTTATGAGGCTGCTTTGAGCCACAGCTCGTTCTAGCTAGTATAGTACTGTAGAGTATGGGTGTGTTGTATTGTTGTATTTATGAGGCTGCTTTGAGCCACAGCTCGTTCTAGCTAGTATAGTACTGTAGTAGTATGGGTGTGTTGTATTGTTGTATTTATGAGGCTGCTTTGAGCCACAGTATAGTACTGTTCTAGCTAGTATTTAGTACTTTGAGCCACAGCTAGAGTATATGGGTGTGTTGTATTGTTGTATTTATGAGGCTGCTTTGAGCCACAGCTCGTTCTAGCTAGTATAGTACTGTAGAGTATGGGTGTGTTGTATTGTTGTATTTATGAGGCTGCTTTGAGCCACAGCTCTAGTATAGTTCTAGCTAGTATAGTACTGTAGAGTATGGTGTGTGTTGTATTGTTGTATTTATGAGGCTGCTTTGAGCCACAGCTCGTTCTAGCTAGTATAGTACTGTAGAGTATGGGTGTGTTGTATTGTTGTATTTATGAGGCTGCTTTGAGCCACAGCTCGTTCTAGCTAGTATAGTACTGTAGAGTATGGGTGTGTTGTATTGTTGTATTTATGAGGCTGCTTTGAGCCACAGCTCGTTCTAGCTAGTATAGTACTGTAGAGTATGGGTGTGTTGTATTGTTGTATTTATGAGGCTGCTTTGAGCCACAGCTCGTTCTAGCTAGTATAGTACTGTAGAGTATGGGTGTGTTGTATTGTTGTATTTATGAGGCTGCTTTGAGCCACAGCTCGTTCTAGCTACATTAATAATCTAATCGTGTCATTGTTTTAGTGTGGTATGGAGAAACCCTTACGACCACGTGAAGAATGTTGTATTGTGTGACCTCCCGTCTGTGCCACATGGTTTAGTGTGAGCATCACTACGTTGCCAAGACAACTAACTACAGGAAAGTCTGTTTTTTAATGTGAGAGGCTCAGAGATGTTAGCATTTTGAAAGTCGTGTAGTGTTCGCCTGGTATTGGGGTGAATTAAAGTATTCTCAGACACGGAGAGGGGATTTTGGGGGTTCCTCACATCTCTTATGGAGCTCCGAGTATAGTACTGTAGAGTAGGGGTGTGTGTGTGTTTGTCTGTCTGTGTAATTACATATGTGTGCATGTGAGTCTTTGTGGATTGTCTAGCAACACAGACGGGCATTGTGGCTTTCAGACAACCATTCTCCACGGAGAGCTGTGAGACCGTGGGTCAGAGGTCAAAGAGCACAGATCCTTTCTGTCTTTCTTCTCTTCTCCCTTATCGTTCCCTTTCCCATCCCCCCCATCCCCCCTCCCCATCCCCTCATCCCCTCATCCCGTCACCCCCATCCCCTCATCCCTCATCCTTCATCCCCTCATCCCCCACCTCCCCATCCCCTTATCCCCTCATCCCGTCACCTCCCACCCCCTCATCCCGTCACCTCCCCATCCCCTCATCCCCTCATCCCCCCACCTCCCCATCCCCTCATCCCCCCACCTCCCCATCCCATCATCCCCTCATCCCGTCACCTCCCATCCCCTCATCCCCTATTCCCGTCACCCCCATCCCCTCATCCTCTCATCCTCTCATCCCTGGGTTTACTGTCAGATGAAAGAAGATTAGCTGTGGTGGTAGGGGAGGGCTGGAGGCAAAAGAGAGATGTGACCTGATTGGACTGTGTGCATGAGTGTTTGTGTGGATGTGAGAGGGTAACACTTTATTTTAGACAGTCCATCTGTAGATTCTCTACAGACTATCAGTAACATTTCAACTAACTATCCACTAACCCTAGCTCTAGTTCTAACCTTAACCTTAACACTTACCCTAACCCTTATCCTAACCCCAAACGTAACACTTACCCTAACCCTTATCCTAACCCCAAACATAACACTTACCCTAGCCCTAACTTGAACCCTAACCCTTATTCTAAACCTAACCGTAACCTTAGTAAGCAGTTGCTTATCAACAGATAGTTTGTTGATAGTATGACCATCTGTAGGGCATGAAAATTCAGCCAGGTCAGCAGGAGAACCACACTAAGTGTTTATTTAATATTACACTTCTTATAAAAGACTACACTGCATCTATGCAGGGAGGGGGGGGGGATAACCAGATAGAGAGAGATAAAGAAAGTGAGTAGGGTAAAGATGGAGGAGACCGATAGGGACAGAGAAACTTGGAGAGAAAAGAGGAGAGAGAGAGAGAGAGAGAGAGAGAGAGGGGGGGGGATGGATAGAGAAGAAAGAGAGAAGCGTTCCATACTTGTGCTGTATAAATAAATGTTGATTTGATTTGAAGGATTATTAAGCTGTTAATGGGAGGTTTGGATATAACTATTCCTTTAACCGAAGTTAACAAAAGCGACCTTGGATGCTGAACAAGTACCAGCTTGTTTATTCTCTTTTAGATGTTACTTCTGGTCTTTTTCATTCTTCCCTTTGTCTTTTCTCACTGCCTTTTCTTACCTCTCTCCCTTTTATTAGCTGTCATGATCGTACTATGTGCCCCTTCTCTCTCTAAGCCCTCTCCCATTCCCTCCACCATGGGAATCTATGGAGAAGGTTGTTATTCTAAGGACAGCATTGCATAGCTTGTTCATCATTATCTGTCTGAAGCAAGGACATTATTCTCTCAATGTTGATCTGTCTCCCCCTTATCCTCTACACCTACTCCCTCTTTCGCTCCATATTCATCTGGTCTCGCCTCTCCTTTCCCTTCCTCTCCCCTCCTTCCCCTCCTCTCCTTTCCACTCCCCTCCTCTCCTTTCTCCTCCTTCCATCTGCTCCCCTCTCTTCTCATTCTCCTCCTCTCCTCTCTCCTCTCCTCTCCTCCTCCTCTCTCTCCTCTCCTCTCCTCTCCTCTCCTCTCCCTCTCTCTCCTCTCCCTTCCTCTCCTCTCCTCTCCTCCTCTCCTCTCCTCTCCTCTCTCCTCTCCCCTCTCCTCTCCCCCTCTCCCCATCTTCTCCTTTCCTCTCCCCTCCCTCTCCTTTCCATTCCTCTCCTCTCCATTCCCCTCCTCCTCTCTGCTGTCCTCCCCTTTCCTCTCCTCCCCTCTGCTCCCCTCTCATTTCCTCTCATTTCCTCTCCTCTCTTTTCCTCTCCTTCCCCCTCCTCTCCTTCCCCCCTCTCCTTTCCCCTCCCTCCTCTCATTTTCCTCCCCTTCCTCCTCTCCTCTTCTTTCCCCTCCTCCCCTCTCCTTTCCCCTATTCTCCCCTCCTCTCCTTTTCCCCCTCTCCTTTCCTCTCCTTCCCCCTCCCTCTCCTTTCCCCTCCCCTCCTCTCATTTTCCTCCCCTCCCTCCTCTCCTCTCCTTTTCCCTCCTCTCCTTTCCTCTCCTTTTCCTTCCTCCCCTCTCCTTTCCCATACATTATTTTCCCCTTCTCCCCCACCCATCCCCTTCCCTCCCTTCCCTACTCTACCCTCTCCTCCCATCCCCTCTGCTCCCATCCCCTCTTCTATCTATGATGCGGTGCATGATTCCGTAGTGTTCCCACAGTAGCGTTCCTCTCTCTGATACACTCTGGGAATAAGAGAATGTCTTCATGAGCCTCACCCTTGCCGACACACTCTGCTCAAGCAGGAACATCTCTAGTTTTCCTTCATCAGGGATGGAACGGGAACAGAGATGTGACCCTCTGATACACGTGGGATCAAACCTATTGTCCAATCAGACAAGGTTTAATTGGAGAAGGCTTCTACTGTAGAAGTCCCATGCTAAAGAGCTTCTGTGGTTGAACTAGACGCACCTGATGTTACACCTGATGACGCACCTGATGTTACACTTGATGTTGCTCCTGATGTTGCACTTGATGTTACACCTGATGTTACACCTGATGTTACACCTGATGACGCACCTGATGTTACACCTGATGTTACACCTGATGTTACACCTGATGACGCACCTGATGTTACACCTGATGTTGCTCCTGATGTTGCACTTGATGTTACACCTGATGTTACACCTGATGACGCACCTGATGTTACACTTGATGTTGCTCCTGATGTTGCACTTGATGTTACACCTGATGTTACACCTGATGTTACACCTGATGACGCACCTGATGTTACACCTGATGTTACACCTGATGTTACACCTGATGACGCACCTGATGTTACACTTGATGTTACACCTGATGTTACACCTGATGTTACACCTGATGACGCACCTGATGTTACACCTGATGTTGCTCCTGATGTTGCACTTGATGTTACACCTGATGTTACACCTGATGACGCACCTGATGTTACACTTGATGTTACACCTGATGTTACACCTGACGACGCACCTGATGTTACACTTGATGTTACACCTGATGACTTGATGTTACACCTGATGTTGCACCTGATGTTACACCTGATGACGCACCTGATGTTACACCTGATGTTGCACCTGATGTTGCACCTGATGTTACACCTGATGTTGCTCCTGATGTTGCACCTGATGTTACACCTGATGTTGCACCTGATGTTACACCTGATGTTGCATCTGATGTTGCACCTGATGACGCACCTGATGTTAAACCTGATGTTAAACCTGATGATGCACCTGATGTTAAACCTGATGTTGCACCTGATGTTAAACCTGATGTTAAACCTGATGTTGCACCTGATTACACACCTGTTTAAACACCTGATGATGCACTGATGTTGCACCTGATGTTAAACCTGGTGTTACACCTGATGACGCACCTGATGTTAAACCTGATGTTAAACACACTGATGTTAAACCTGATGAGGCACCTGATGCTGCACCTGATGTTAAACCTGGTGTTGCACCTGATGACGCACCTGATGTTAAACCTGATGTTAAACCTGATGTTGCACCTGATGACACACCTGACACCTGATTTAAACCTGACACCTGATGACGCACCTGATGTTAAACCTGACACCTGATGTTGCACCTGATGTTAAACCTGATGCTAAACCTGATGTTACCTGACCTGATGATTGATGTTAAACCCAATGTTACACCTGATGACGCACCTGATGTTACACCTGATGTTGCACCTGATGTTGCACCTGATGTTACACCTGATGTTGCTCCTGATGTTGCACTTGATGTTACACCTGATGTTACACCTGATGTTACACCTGATGTTGTACCTGATTTTACACCTGATGTTGCACCTGATGTTACACCTGATGTTGCACCTGATGTTGCACCTGATGTTAAACCTGATGATGCACCTGATGTTAAACCTGGTGTTGCACCTGATGACGCACCTGATGTTAAACCTGATGTTGCACCTGATGTTAAACCTGATGTTAAACCTGATGTTGCACCTGATTACACACCTGATGTTAAACCTGATGTTAAACCTGATGATGCACCTGATGTTGCACCTGATGTTAAACCTGGTGTTGCACCTGATGACGCACCTGATGTTAAACCTGATGTTAAACCTGATGTTAAACCTGATGTTAAACCTGATGATGCACCTGATGTTAAACCTGATGAGGCACCTGATGCTGCACCTGATGTTAAACCTGGTGTTGCACCTGATGACGCACCTGATGTTAAACCTGATGTTAAACCTGATTTGCACACCTAATGTTACACCTGATGTTAAACCTGATGTTGCCCTGATGTGATGTTAAACCTGATGTTGCACCTGATGTTGCACCTGATGAAACCTGATTAAACCTGATGTTAAACCTGATGATGCACCTGATGATGCACCTGATGTTAAACCTGATGATGCACCTGATGTTAAACCCAATGCACCTGATGACGCACCTGATGTTAAACCTGATGTTAAACCTGATGATTGATGTTGCACCTGATGTTACACCTGATGTTGCTCCTGACACTTGATGTTGATGTTACACCTGATGTTACCTGATTTTACACCTGATGTTGCACCTGATGTTACACCTGATGTGTGATGTTGCACCTGATGTTACACCTGATGTTAAACCTGATGATGCACCTGATGTTAAACCTGATGTTAAACCTGACCTGACGTTAAACCTGATGTTGCACCTGATGACGGACCTGATGTTAAACCTGATGATGCACCTGATGTTAAACCACCTGATGTTAAACCTGATGTTGCACCTGATTAAACCTGACACCTGATGTGTAAACCTGATGTTAAACCTGATGATGCACCTGATGTTGCACCTGATGTTAAACCTGATGATGCACCTGATGACGCACCTGATGTTAAACCTGATGTTGCACCTGATGTTAAACCTGATGTTGCACCTGATGTTAAACCTGATGCTAAACCTGATGTTAAACCTGATGATGCACCTGATGATGCACCTGATGTTAAACCTGATGTTAACCTGATGTTAAACCTGACACCTGATGCTGCACCTGATGTTAAACCTGGTGTTGCACCTGATGTTGATGTTAAACCTGTTGTTAAACCTGATGATGCACCTGATTATGCACCTGATGTTAAACCTGATGTTAAACCTGATGATGCACCTGATGTTAAACCTGTTGTTAAACCTGATGAGGCACCTGATGCACCTGATGTTAAACCTGATGACGCATCCTGATGTTAAACCTGATGTTAAACCTGATGATGCACCTGATGATGCACCTATGTTAAACCTGATGATGCACCTGATGTTAAACACCTGATGACGCACCTGATGTTAAACCTGATGTTAAACCTGATGATGCACCTGATGTTGCACCTGATGTTACACCTGACCTGATGTTGCACTTGATGTTACACCTGATGTTACACCTGATGTTGTACCTGATTTTACACCTGATGTTGCACCTGATGTTACACCTGATGTTGCCTGATGTTGCACCTGATGTTACACCTGATGTTAAACCTGATGATGCACCTGATGTTAAACCTGATGTTGCACCTGACGTTAAACCTGATGTTGCACCTGATGATGTTGCACCTGATGTTAAACCTGATGTTGCACCTGATGTTAAACCTGATGTTACCTGACCACCTGATGTTAAACCTGATGTTAAACCTGATGATTGATGACACCTGATGTTACCTGATGTTGCACCTGATGTTAAACCTGATGATGCACCTGCACCTGATGTTAAACCTGATGTTGCACCTGATGTTAACCTGATGTTGCACCTGATGTTAAACCTGATGAAACCTGATGTTAAACCTGATGATGCACCTGATGTTGATGTTAAACCTGATGTTAAACCTGATGATGCACCTGATGTTAAACCTGACACCTGATGATGTTAAACCTGGTGTTGCACCTGATGTGATGTTAAACCTGTTGTTAAACCTGATGATTGATTACCTGATGTTACAACCCTGATGTTGCACCTGATGTTACACCTGATGTTGCACCTGATGTTACACCTGATGTTGCACCTGATGTCGCACCTGATGTTAAACCTGATGTTAAACCTGATGATGCACCTGATGTTAAACCTGATGTTGCACCTGATGTTGCACCTGATGTTAAACCTGATGAGGCACCTGATGCTGCACCTGATGTTAAACCTGGTGTTGCACCTGATGACGCGCCTGATGTTAAACCTGTTGTTAAACCTGATGATGCACCTGATTATGCACCTGATGTTACACCTGATGTTACACCTGATGTTGCACCTGATGTTACACCTGATGTTGCACCTGATGTTACACCTGATGTTGCATCTGATGTTGCACCTGATGACGCACCTGATGTTAAACCTGATGTTAAACCTGATGATGCACCTGATGTTAAACCTGGTGTTGCACCTGATGACGCACCTGATGTTAAACCTGATGTTGCACCTGATGTTAAACCTGATGTTAAACCTGATGTTGCACCTGATTACACACCTGATGTTAAACCTGATGTTAAACCTGATGATGCACCTGATGTTGCACCTGATGTTAAACCTGGTGTTGCACCTGATGACGCACCTGATGTTAAACCTGATGTTAAACCTGATGATGCACCTGATGTTAAACCTGATGAGGCACCTGATGCTGCACCTGATGTTAAACCTGGTGTTGCACCTGATGACGCACCTGATGTTAAACCTGATGTTAAACCTGATGTTGCACCTGATGACACACCTAATGTTACACCTGATGTTAAACCTGATGTTGCACCTGATGACGCACCTGATGTTAAACCTGATGTTGCACCTGATGTTGCACCTGATGTTAAACCTGATGCTAAACCTGATGTTAAACCTGATGATGCACCTGATGATGCACCTGATGTTAAACCCAATGTTGCACCTGATGACGCACCTGATGTTAAACCTGATGTTAAACCTGATGATGCACCTGATGTTGCACCTGATGTTACACCTGATGTTGCTCCTGATGTTGCACTTGATGTTACACCTGATGTTACACCTGATGTTGTACCTGATTTTACACCTGATGTTGCACCTGATGTTACACCTGATGTTGCACCTGATGTTGCACCTGATGTTAAACCTGATGATGCACCTGATGTTAAACCTGGTGTTGCACCTGATGTGATGTTAAACCTGACACCTGATGTTAAACCTGATGTTAAACCTGATGTTGCACCTGATTACACACCTGATGTTAAACCTGATGATGCACCTGATGTTGCACCTGATGTTAAACCTGGTGTTGCACCTGATGACGCACCTGATGTTAAACCTGATGTTAAACCTGATGTTAAACCTGATGTTAAACCTGATGATGCACCTGATGTTAAACCTGATGAGGCACCTGATGCTGCACCTGATGTTAAACCTGACCTGATTGATGTTAAACCTGATGTTAAACCTGATGTTGCACCTGATGACGCACCTAATGTTACACCTGATGTTAAACCTGATGTTGCACCTGATGACGCACCTGATGTTAAACCTGATGTTGCACCTGATGTTGCACCTGATGTTAAACCTGATGCTAAACCTGATGTTAAACCTGATGATGCACCTGATGATGCACCTGATGTTAAACCTGATGATGCACCTGATGTTAAACCCAATGTTGCACCTGATGACGCACCTGATGTTAAACCTGATGATGCACCTGATGTTGCACCTGATGTTACACCTGATGTTGCTCCTGATGTTGCACTTGATGTTACACCTGATGTTACACCTGATATTGTACCTGATTTTACACCTGATGTTGCACCTGATGTTACACCTGATGTTGCACCTGATGTTGCACCTGATGTTACAACCTGGTGATGCACCTGATGTTAAACCTGATGTTAAACCTGATGACCTGCACACCTGATGACGGACCTGATGTTAAACCTGATGATGCACCTGATGTTAAACCTGATGTTGCACCTGATGTTAAACCTGATGTTGCACCTGATGTTAAACCTGATGTTGCACCTGATTACACACCTGATGTTAAACCTGATGTTAAACCTGATGATGCACCTGATGTTGCACCTGATGTTAAACCTGATGATGCACCTGATGACGCACCTGATGTTAAACCTGATGTTGCACCTGATGTTAAACCTGATGTTGCACCTGATGTTAAACCTGATGCTAAACCTGATGTTAAACCTGATGATGCACCTGATGATGCACCTGATGTTAAACCTGATGTTAAACCTGATGATGCACCTGATGTTAAACCTGATGAGGCACCTGATGCTGCACCTGATGTTAAACCTGATGACGCATGTTAAACCTGTTGTTAAACCTGATGATGCACCTGATTATGCACCTGATGTTAAACCTGCACCACCTGATGTTAAACCTGTTGTTAAACCTGATGAGGCACCTGATGCTGCACCTGATGTTAAACCTGGTGTTGCTCCTGATGACGCGCCTGATGTTAAACCTGATGTTAAACCTGATGATGCACCTGATGATGCACCTGATGTTAAACCTGATGATGCACCTGATGTTAAACCCAATGTTGCACCTGATGACGCACCTGATGTTAAACCTGATGTTAAACCTGATGATGCACCTGATGTTGCACCTGATGTTACACCTGATGTTGCTCCTGATGTTGCACTTGATGTTACACCTGATGTTACACCTGATGTTACACCTGATGTTGCACCTGATGTTACACCTGATGTTGCACCTGATGTTACACCTGATGTTACACCTGATGTTACACCTGATGATGCACCTGATGTTAAACCTGTTAAACCTGATTAAACCTGATGTTGCACCTGATGACCTGATGTTAAACCTGATGTTGCACCTGATGTTAAACCTGATGTTAAACCTGATGTTGCACCTGACCTGATGTTGCACACCTGATGTTAAACCTGATGTTAAACCTGATGATGTTACACCTGATGTTGCACCTGATGTTAAACCTGTTAAACCTGATGTTAAACCTGATGATGCACCTGATGTTAAACCTGGTGTTGCACCTGATGACGCACCTGATGTTAAACCTGATGTTGCACCTGATGTTAAACCTGATGTTAAACCTGATGTTGCAAACCTGATGTTAAACCTGATGTTAAACCTGATGATGCACCTGATGTTGCACCTGATGTTAAACCTGGTGTTGCACCTGATGACGCACCTGATGTTAAACCTGATGTTAAACCTGATGATGCACCTGATGTTAAACCTGATGAGGCACCTGATGCTGCACCTGATGTTAAACCTGGTGTTGCACCTGATGACGCACCTGATGTTAAACCTGATGTTAAACCTGATGTTGCACCTGATGACACACCTAATGTTACACCTGATGTTAAACCTGATGTTGCACCTGATGACGCACCTGATGTTAAACCTGATGTTGCACCTGATGTTGCACCTGATGTTAAACCTGATGCTAAACCTGATGTTAAACCTGATGATGCACCTGATGTTAAACCTGATGATGCACCTGATGTTAAACCCAATGTTGCACCTGATGACGCACCTGATGTTAAACCTGATGTTAAACCTGATGATGCACCTGATGTTGCACCTGATGTTACACCTGATGTTGCTCCTGATGTTGCACTTGATGTTACACCTGATGTTACACCTGATGTTACACCTGATGTTGTACCTGATTTTACACCTGATGTTGCACCTGATGTTACACCTGATGTTGCACCTGATGTTGCACCTGATGTTAAACCTGATGATGCACCTGATGTTAAACCTGGTGTTGCACCTGATGACGCACCTGATGTTAAACCTGATGTTGCACCTGATGTTAAACCTGATGTTAAACCTGATGTTGCACCTGATTACACACCTGATGTTAAACCTGATGATGCACCTGATGTTGCACCTGATGTTAAACCTGGTGTTGCACCTGATGACGCACCTGATGTTAAACCTGATGTTAAACCTGATGTTAAACCTGATGTTAAACCTGATGATGCACCTGATGTTAAACCTGACACCTGATGTTAAAACCTGGTGTTGCACCTGATGACGCACCTGATGTTAAACCTGATGTTAAACCTGATGTTGCACCTGATGACACACCTGACCTGATGTTAAACCTGATGTTGCACCTGATGACACCTGATGTTAAACCTGATGTTGCACCTGATGTTGCACCTGATGTTAAACCTGATGCTAAACCTGATGTTAAACCTGATGATGCACCTGATGTTAAACCTGATGATGCACCTGATGTTAAACCCAATGTTGCACCTGATGACGCACCTGATGTTAAACCTGATGTTAAACCTGATGATGCACCTGATGTTGCACCTGATGTTATGTTGCACTTGATGTTACCTGATGTTACACCTGATGTTACACCTGATGTTGTACCTGATTTTACACCTGATGTTGCACCTGATGTTACACCTGATGTTGCACCTGATGTTGCACCTGATGTTAAACCTGATGATGCACCTGAGTTAACGCACCTGATGTTGCACCTGATGACGGACCTGATGTTAAACCTGATGTTGCACCTGATGTTAAACCTGATGTTAAACCTGATGTTGCACCTGATGATGTTAAACCTGATGATGCACCTGATGTTAAACCTGGTGTTGCACCTGATGACGCACCTGATGTTAAACCTGATGTTAAACCTGATGTTAAACCTGATGTTAAACCTGACACCTGATGTTAAACCTGATGAGGCACCTGATGCACCTGATGTTAAACCTGGTGTTGCACCTGATGACGCACCTGATGTTAAACCTGATGTTAAACCTGATGTTGCACCTGATGACGCACCTGATGTTAAACCTGATGTTGCACCTGATTGCACCTGATGTTGCACCTGATGTTGCACCTGATGTTAAACCTGATGCTAAACCTGATGTTAAACCTGATGATGCACCTGATGATGCACCTGATGTTAAACCTGATGATGCACCTGATGTTAAACCCAATGTTGCACCTGATGACGCACCTGATGTTAAACCTGATGTTGCACCTGATGTTAAACCTGATGTTAAAACCTGATGATGCACCTGATGATGCACCTGATGTTAAACCTTACACACTGATGTTGCACCTGATGTTACACCTGATGTTGCACTTGATGTTACACCTGATGTTACACCTGATGTTGTACCTGATTTTACACCTGATGTTGCACCTGATGTTACACCTGATGTTGCACCTGATGTTGCACCTGATGTTACACCTGATGTTAAACCTGATGATGCACCTGATGTTAAACCTGATGTTAAACCTGATGTTGCACCTGACGTTAAACCTGATGTTGCACCTGATGACGGACCTGATGTTAAACCTGATGTTGCACCTGATGTTAAACCTGATGTTGCACCTGATGTTAAACCTGATGTTGCACCTGATGTTAAACCTGATGTGATGTTAAACCTGATGTTAAACCTGATGATGCACCTGATGTTGCACCTGATGTTAAACCTGATGATGCACCTGATGACGCACCTGATGTTAAACCTGATGTTGCACCTGATGTTAAACCTGATGTTGCACCTGATGTTAAACCTGATGCTAAACCTGATGTTAAACCTGATGATGCACCTGATGATGCACCTGATGTTAAACCTGATGTTAAACCTGATGATGCACCTGATGTTAAACCTGATGAGGCACCTGATGCTGCACCTGATGTTAAACCTGGTGTTGCACCTGATGACGCGCCTGATGTTAAACCTGTTGTTAAACCTGATGATGCACCTGATTATGCACCTGATGTTAAACCTGATGTTAAACCTGATGATGCACCTGATGTTAAACCTGTTGTTAAACCTGATGAGGCACCTGATGCTGCACCTGATGTTAAACCTGTGTTAAACCTGATGATGATGCACCTGATGTTAAACCTGACATGATGTTAAACCCAATGTTGCACCTGATGACGCACCTGATGTTAAACCTGATGTTAAACCTGATGATGCACCTGATGTTGCACCTGATGTTACACCTGATGTTGCTCCTGATGTTGCACTTGATGTTACACCTGATGTTACACCTGATGTTACACCTGATTTTACACCTGATGTTGCACCTGATGTTACACCTGATGTTGCACCTGATGTTGCACCTGATGTTACACCTGATGTTAAACCTGATGATGCACCTGATGTTAAACCTGATGTTAAACCTGATGTTGCACCTGACGTTAAACCTGATGTTGCACCTGATGACGGACCTGATGTTAAACCTGATGATGCACCTGATGTTAAACCTGATGTTGCACCTGATGTTAAACCTGATGTTGCACCTGATGTTAAACCTGATGTTAAACCTGATGTTAAACCTGATGATGCACCTGATGTTGCACCTGATGTTAAACCTGATGATGCACCTGATGACGCACCTGATGTTAAACCTGATGTTGCACCTGATGTTAAACCTGATGTTGCACCTGATGTTAAACCTGATACTAAACCTGATGTTAAACCTGATGATGCACCTGATGATGCACCTGATGTTAAACCTGATGTTAAACCTGATGATGCACCTGATGTTAAACCTGATGAGGCACCTGATGCTGCACCTGATGTTAAACCTGGTGTTGCACCTGATGACGCGCCTGATGTTAAACCTGTTGTTAAACCTGATGATGCACCTGATTATGCACCTGATGTTAAACCTGATGTTAAACCTGATGATGCACCTGATGTTAAACCTGTTGTTAAACCTGATGAGGCACCTGATGCTGCACCTGATGTTAAACCTGTTGTTAAACCTGATGATGTACCTGATGTTGCACATGATGTTAAAAGGGAAAACGTCAGAGTTTAGGGGCTCCGTGTTTGATTAGTTCACATGAGAGCCATTGAGAAAGTGTTCCATGAGTATAACTCTGTGTGTGTGTCTGTCTACATTTTCGTTTGTGTGTGTGTGTGTGTGTACATCTTTTAGAGATATTCATCAGATAGCTGTATTAGACAGGTTGGTAGAGTAGACAGAGGATTATTAAGACTGACTTATCTTCTCTGTTTTCACACAGACCTTAGTGTCTCTCTACTCCACACACACACACACACACACACACACACACACACACACACACACGCACGCACACACACACACACACACACACACACACACACACGCACGCACACACGCACACACGCACACACGCACACACACACACACACACACACACACACACACACACACACACACACACACACACACACACACACCGACAGCTTTCCCTGACAGAACAGATAACAGTTAATTGCCTTAGCTCTTCATTACCAGACCAAGAGCACAGTCATAAAATGTGAAATTAAATCCTTTACGGTCATTACATGAATACATTACAGTAAAACAACAACAACGCTATGCATTCAATAACACCAGAAAGATTAACATCAGTATCATGCTATAGGCCATTCTTCCTAGTACTGCACAGATCCCTTGCTGTTATCTATGAAGGGGAGGGCAGGGGATGATAGGATTGGGGATGAGGGAAGTGGATGGTGGATGGGAAAGGATTGTGTGTCTGCGGTCTCTAATCAGACCTGTGTGTGTGTGTGTGTGTGTGTGTGTGTGTATTGTAAACTCACAGTAGGCTACTTTGCAGAACATGAATCTGCTTCCATGTTAATCAATCATTACTGTCGCTACACTTGTGTGTTTGAGTGTGTGTGTGTGTTTATATTCCTATACCGTGTCTGAGATTGTTTACATTCTTGAGCTGTGTGTGTGTGTGTGTGTGTGTATGTATGTGTGAGTATGTGTGTGTATGAGTGTGTATTAGTGTGTGTGTGTATGAGTGGGTGTGTGTGTGAGTGTGTTTGTGTGTGTGTGTATGTGAGTGTGTGTGTGTTTGGGCACGTAGATCCATGTTTCCATTACCTCCAGCTAGAGTAGCTGCCAAAAATGTCAAGTAGACTCAAACTCCATGTTAATCCACCTGCACGGGCATGGAATCAGGTCAGTGTTCAGGTCAGTGTTCAGGTCAGTGGTCAGTGGTGAGGTCAGGGGTCAGTGGTCAGGGGTCAGTGGTCGGGGGGCTGCCTGAATCGACGTCCACGTCATCAAAGCCTGGGTCGCAGTTGTTGTTGGCGGTTAACTGCCTTGCTCAAGGGCAGAAAGGCAGATTCTTCTACCTTTCTGACTCGGGAATCCGACCTTTCGTGTTACGGGCCCGAACGCTCTTAACCGCTAGGCTACCTGCCACCTGATGGTCAGTCTGCCCCTACACACACACACGCACAAACAAGCCTGCGCGCATAGGCCCAGGAGAGACATAGGCCCAGGAGAGACATAGGCCCAGGAGAGACATAGGCCCAGGAGAGACATAGACCCAGGAGAGACATAGGCCCAGGAGAGACATAGGCCCAGGAGAGACATAGGCCCAGGAGAGACATAGACCCAGGAGAGACATAGGCCCAGGAGAGACATAGGCCCAGGAGAGACATAGACCCAGGAGAGACATAGGCCCAGGAGAGACATAGGCCCAGGAGAGACATAGACCCAGGAGAGACATAGGCCCAGGAGAGACATAGACCCAGGAGAGACATAGGCCCAGGAGAGACATAGACCCAGGAGAGACATAGGCCCAGGAGAGACATAGGCCCTGGAGAGACATACAGTAGGCCCAGGAGAGACATAGGCCCCAGAGAGACATATTCCCTGGAGAGACATAGACCCTGGAGAGACATTGGCCCGGGAGAGACATAGACCCAGGAGAGACATAGGCCCTAGAAAGACATAGCCCTGGTGAGACATAGGTCTAGGAGCGACATAGGTCCAGGAGAGACATAGACCCAGGAGAGTCATAGGCCCAGGAGAGACATAGGTCCAGGAGAGACATAGGTCCAGGAGAGACATAGGCCCTGGACAGACATAGACCCAGGAGAGACATACAGTAGGCCCAGGAGAGACATAGGCCCTAGAAAGACATAGCCCTGGTGAGACATAGGTCTAGGAGCGACATAGGTCCAGGAGAGACATAGACCCAGGAGAGTCATAGGCCCAGGAGAGACATAGGTCCAGGAGAGACATAGGCCCTGGACAGACATAGACCCAGGAGAGACATACAGTAGGCCCAGGAGAGACATAGGCCCTAGAAAGACATAGACCCAGGAGAGACATAGGTCCGGGAGAGACATACAGTAGGCCCAGGAGAGACATAGGCCCAGGAGAGACATAGGCCCAGGAGAGACATAGGCCCAGGAGAGACATAGGCCCTGGAGAGACATAGGCCCTGGAGAGACATAGGTCCAGGAGAGACATAGGCCCAGGAGAGTCATAGGCCCAGGAGCGACATAGGCCCAGGAGAGACATAGGCCCTGGAGAGACATAGGTCCAGGAGAGACAGGTCCAGGAGAGACATACAGTAGGCCCAGGAGCGACATAGGCCCAGGAGAGACATAGGCCCAGGAGAGACATAGGCCGCCCAGGAGAGACATAGGCCCTGGAGAGACAAAGGCCCAGGAGAGACATAGGCCCAGGAGAGACATAGGCCCAGGAGAGACATACTGTAGGCCCAGGAGAGACATAAACTCTGACTCCAGAGCCTGTTAGTGTGGTGCTTAGAATAAAGAGCTGTGAACATGAATCTACATGTAGGTCTGTGTGAATAAGGACCGTGTGGAGGTCTATGCAGGCATTTACAGCTAAATCTCTCTCTCTCTCAATTTCAATTCAGTTTCAATTTCAATTCAATTTATGGGGCTTCATTGGCAATGTTTACATTGCCAAAGCAAGTGAAATAGATTATGAACAAAAGTGAAATAAACAATAAAAATTATCAGTAAACATTACACTCACAAAAGTTCCAAAATAATAAAGATATTTCAAATGTCATACATGGCTATACAAAGTGTTGTCATGATGTACAAATAGTTAACACAAAGGGAAAATAAATTAACATGAATATAGGTTTTATTTGCAATGGTGTTTATTCTTCACTGGTTGCCATTTTCTTGTGGCAACAGGTCACAAATCTTGCTTCTTTAATTGGCACACTGTGGTATTTCACCCTGTAGATATGGGAGTTTATCAAAATCGGGTATGTTTTGGAATTCTTTGTGGGTCTGTGTAATCTGAGGGAAATATGTGTCTCTAAGTCATACATTTGGCAGGATGTTAGGAAGTGCAGCTCAGTTTTCACCTAATGGTGTGGGCAGTGTGCACATAGCCTGTCTTTTATTGAGAGCCAGGTCTGCCTGCGGCAGCCTTTCTCAATAGCAAGTCTGTACTGTCGTGTCTAGACTATCATTTATGTGTTTGACTTTAATTACATACCATGTTCAATTATTACATGATTAAATTAATCATATAACAATGAATTAAGTAGTAATCTGTGGCACCAAGGGAAAAGTTATTTAACGAGTTACAATCTCCCGACTAAACTCTAAAGATATAAATATCTCTTACATCAGTCAATTCATTCATTCTTATTTACCTCATTCTGAATGTCGCAAAACTCTTGGATATCTGCACGAACCCTAGCATAAATTATGAATCAGTGATGTACAAATTTGCTTCCCTATTTATTTACTAACAAACTAAATAATCACACAGAATTACATAAACACACAAACAGGATAGCTTACACATTGATTACTACACAATGCAATGAAAAGTCCCTAGTGGACTAAACCGATATGATGGCTTGTTACACAAAATGGAGCATTCAAAAGAGAGGGAAAGGGAGAGACAATGGAATTCCACTAACGTACATACAACTGATAACTATGCACATGGAAATGCAAATACTTTGCACATGAACAGCCGCTCATTTGAAAGAATTGCAATGTACATATTTACGTGTGTATGCCTTTGCTGTCTCTGTTCTCTCGATCCATCTACGGGGAGTAATTCGACAGAAAGTCTCTGATTGTGTAAGTCTCTGGTTATCCACCAGAAATCACCATGTCTTTCTTGGTTTCGGAGTGTCTGTGAGAAAGGATCTTCCAGAGGAAGTGTTTGTTAGAATGGATCTTTCAACGTACTGGTTCTCGGTCGACTTTACTAGACTAAGGTACTCAAACAGCTGCAGACTGAATGTTCCTTTGTAGTCTTCTTCTTCAGAGAGAGAGAGTTTCAGAGTTTCTAACCATGTCGTACCTTACTGCTCACGCTGTCGGTTCCGCTGGTCTTTAGTTTAAACCATTTCTCAGCAGTGTAGCCACAGCTCCACGCTGTCTGGTCTTGTAGATTCTAACCCTTGGTGACGTCTGGTTCAACACCGTCCACCTGCTTGGTCTTTAGTTGTGTAGTTTTCTTAACCATTTGTAACTTATTAGGCTGGCTGTCACGTTCTGACCATAGTTCTTTTGTGTTTTCCTTGTTTTAGTGTTGGTCAGGACGTGAGCTGGGTGGGCATTCTATGTTGTGTGTCTAGTTTGTCTATTTCTATGTTTGGCCTGATATGGTTCTCAATCAGAGGCAGGTGTTAGTCATTGTCTCTGATTGGGAACCATATTTAGGTAGCCTGTTTTGTGTTGAGATTTGTGGGTGGTTGTTTCCTGTCTTTGTTGCACCAGATAGGGCTGGTTCGGTTTTGCCACGTTTTGTATTATGTTCATGTTGAGTTCTTATTAAAAAACATGAACTATAACAACGCTGCATTTTGGTCTGCCTCTCCTTCCCAGGAGGAAAGCCTGGGCACTGCATGTAACTGGTCAACAGAGATTTTCTTCTTTGTTAAAAGTTTCAGATTTTCTAACCATTTAGCACCTTTCAACTCACTCTGTCGGTCCCGCTGGTCTTTTGTAGAGCTAGAACCATTTAGTACCTTTCAACTCTGTCAGTCCCGCTGGTCTTTTGTAGAGCTAGAACCATTTTGCAGGCCTGTAGCAGCCCTTCAATGCACTGGTCTCTAGAGATTTAAATGTCTTAACCATTTGTAACGTATTCAGCAGGCGCTGCATGCAACTGGTCTATAGAGAATTTTTCAGCGGGTTCTTTTAAACACTCAGGGGAAAAAGGGTGTTCCATTACGTTTGGCATGATGTCCATGATGTCTGTGCTCACGTGGGTGTAGTTACTGACTGGATAAACTTTACATGAAAAAAATATTTTACAAAGCTAACATATTTCATCTTCTCACAAGTAGTTTCATGTTTAATCCTATAAATTCCACAACATTTGGATGTGAACCTGACAACTGGGAGATGTTTTACCCAAAACAACAGCTGATTACCCAAAACAACAGCTGATCTGACAATTGTTCTTTAAGAACCCATTCCAACAGTTTGGATTACAGAAATATTGTTAAATTATTCAACCTTTTTATGTTGTAGTTTTGGCGGGAGGAATCTCCTTGTAACAAAAACAGTTTATTTCCCCTACATCCTGCAGAGCCCAAAGGCAGAGTTTCTACCAGGTATTTACGACCGTGATGAAACGGCCAACTTCACCCCTCTCCCCCTCCGTGGGAGAGAGAGCGCTGTAGAGCGGACTCACTGTAACCTGATCCTACAGATCTTAACGGAGAGTCATGACAGTACATAGTCAAATATGTTCTTAAGTATGGGTAAGTCACAGTGGCCTGGTATTCTGTCACTGTGTACTCTCTGTTTAGGGCCAAATAGCATTCTAGTTTGCTCTGTTTTTATGTAAATTCTTTCCAATGTAATTATCTTTTAGTTTTCTCATGATTGATTTCGTCTAATTGTGTTGTTGTCGTGGGGCTCTGTGGGGTGTATTTGTGTTTGTGAACAGAGCCCCAGGACCAGCTTGATTAGGGGACTCTTCTCCAGGTTCATCTCTCTGTAGGTGATGGCTTTGTTATGGAATGTTTGAGAATCGCTTCCTTTTAGGTGGTTGTAGAATTTAACAGCTCTTTTCTGGATTTGGATAATTAGCGGGTATTGACCTAATTCTACTCTGCATGTATTATTTGGTGTTTTACATTGTACACTGATGATTTAATTTTAAAATGTTTAATTTTACCTTTATTTTACTAGGCAAGTCAGTTAAGAACAAATTCTTATTTGATATTTGATATTGATATTGATATTATTTGATATTATTTTTGCAGAATTCTCAATTTGGTGTTTTTCCCATTTTGTGAATTCTTGATTGGTGAGAGGACCCCAGACATCACAACCATGAAGGGCAATGGGTCCTATAAACTGATTGAAGTATTTTTAGCCAGATCCTAATTGGTATGTCTAATTTTATATGACTTTTGATGGCATTGAAGGCCTTTCTTTTCTTGTCTCTCAGATCGTTCACAGCTTTGTGGAAGTTACCTGTGGCGCAGATGTTTAGGCCCAGGTAGGTATAGTTTTTGTGTGCTCTAGGGCAACGGTGTAGAGGGAATTTGTATTTGTGGAACACCATTATTGTTGACTTACAGAGATTTAAAGTCAGTGCCCAGGTCTGACAGAATATGTGCAGAAGATCTAGGTGCTGCTGTAGGCCCTCCTTGGTTGGGGACAGAAGCACCAGATCATCAGCAAACAGTAGACTTCAGATTCTAATAGGGTGAGGCCAGGTGCTGCAGGCAGTTCTAGTGCCCTCGCCAATTCGTTGATATATATGTTGAAGAAGGTGGGGCTTAAGCTGCATCCCTGTCTCACCCCCCAACCCTGTGTCGTATTTTTTTCTGCCAACACCACTTTCCATCAACTTGTTTAGTAAACACTCATGCCAAATTGAGTTGAACGCTTTTTTAAAAAAAACACCAAAGCACGAGAACACTTTGCCTTTGTTTTTGTTTGTTTGTTTGTTTGTCAATTGGGATGGTGCAGGGTGAATAATTGGTCTGTCGTACGGTAATTTGGTAAAAAGCCAATTTGACATTTGCTCAGTACATTGTTTTCACTGAGGAAATGTACAAGTCTGCTGTTAATGATAATGCAGAGGATTTTCCCAAGGTTGCTGTTGTTAATGGGGTCAAATTTTTCTACACTTTTGTGGATTGGGGTGATCCGTCCTTGGTTCCAAATACTGGGAAAGATGCCAGAGCTGAGGATGATGTTAAAGAGTTTAAGTAAAGCAAATAGTAATTTATGGTCTGTATATTTTATTACTTCATTTAGGATACCATCAAAACCACAGGCCTTTTTATGTTGAAGGGTTTGTATTTTGTCCTGTAACTCATTCAACGTATTTGGAGAATCCAGTGGGTTCTGGTAGTCTTTAATAGTTGATTCTAAGATTTGTATTTGATCATGAATATGTTTTTGCTCTTTATTCTTTGTTATAGAACCAAAAAGATTGGAGAAGTGGTTTACCCATACATCTCCATTTGAGATAAATAACTCTTCGTGTTGTTGTTTGTTTAGAGTTTTCCAGTTTTCCCAGAAGTGGTTAGATTCTATGGATTCTTCAATTACATTGAGCTGATTTCTGACGTGCTGTTCCTTCTTTTTCCGTAGTGTATTTCTGTATTGCTTTAGTGATTCACCATAGTGAAGGCGTATGATCAGGTTTTCTGGGTCTCTGTGTTTTTGGTTGGATAGGTTTATCCATTTTTTTCTCAGGCTTTTGCATTCTTCATCAAACCATTTGTCATTGTTGTTAATTTTCTTAGGTTGTCTGGTTGAAATGTTTTGATTTGAAAGGGAAGCTGAGAGGTCAAATGTACGGTTTAGATTTTCTACTGCCAAGTTTACACCTTCACTATTACAGTGAAACCTTTTGTCCAGGAAATTGTCTCCAAGTGATTTGATTTGTTGTTGCCTAATTGTTTTTTGGTAGATTTCCACACAATTTTCCTTCTATAACATTTCTTAATATTATTCAGTCCCTTTGGCTTTGAAGCCTCATGATTGAGCACAGCTCTGTTCAAGTAGAGTGTTATTTTGCTGTGATATGACAGGAGTGTCAGTGGACTGACCGTGAACTCTCTGAGAGACACTGCGCTGAGGTTAGTGATAAAGTAGTCTACAGTATTACTGCCAAGAGATGAGCTACAGGTCTACCTACCATAGGAGTCTCCTCAATGCCTACAATTGACTATGTACATACCCAGCCTCCGACACAGCTGCAGGAGTTGTGTCCCTATGTTGTCATAGCTGTCTCTAGGGGAATGGGGGAGGGAATGCTGTCATCTCCAGGTGGGTGTTTGTCCCCCTGTGTGCTGAGGGTGTCAAGTTCTTGTCCAGTTCTGGCATTTAGGTCACCACAGACTAGTTCATGTCCCTGAGCCAGGAAAGGGTTGATCTCCCCCTCTAGGATGGAGAATCTGTCATCGTTAAAGTATGGGGATTCTATTGGGGGGACATAGGTAGCACACATTAGGCTATTTTTTTCTGTTGCGATCATTTCATTTTTAATATCAAGCCAGATGTATAATGTTCGCTTTTTGATTCATTTAATAGAGTGGGTTAGGTCTGCTCTATATCAAATTAGCATAACCCCGGAGTCTCTTCCTTGTTTCACACCTGGTAGTTTGGTAGATGGGACTACTAGCTCTCTGTAACCTAGTGAGCAACCAGTGGGTCCATATTGGCTAGCAGCAAGGCTCTGCTGATTATTCAGCATTACTTAACCATGCTGAGGCAGGCTGAAGTTGTCTATAGTAGGCTGAGCTTTTTCTTTTACCTTTATTTCACTAGGCAAGTCAGTTGAGAACAAATTCTTACTTACAATGACGGCCTACCCCAGCCAAACCCTAACCCGATAGACGCTGGGCCAATTGTGCACTGCCCTATGAGACTCCCAATCACGGCCGGTTGTGATACAACCTGGAAACAAACCAGGGTCTGTAGTGACACCTCTAGCACTGAGATGCAGTGCCTTAGACCGCTGCGCCACTCGGGAGCTGGCCTGTAGAGGTGACTCAAACTCTCTCCCTCAAATCTCTACTCATTGACATTTGACCTATTGGCTTTAAAGGTGAGGGTGACAGAGAGACACACTCTGGCCCCCCAATGGTGGAACAAACTCCCTCACGACGCCAGGACAGCGGAGTCAATCACCACCTTCCGGAGACACCTGAAACCCCACCTCTTTAAGGAATACCTAGGATAGGATAAAGTAATCATTCTCACCCCCCCCCCCCCTTAAAAGATTTAGATGCACTATTGTAAAGTGGCAGTTCCACTGGATGTCATAAGGTGAACGCACCAATTTGTAAGTCGCTCTGGATAAGAGCGTCTGCTAAATGACTTAAATGTAAAATGTAAATGTAATGATATCAAGAGTCATTAGCTGATTGTTGGAACCTCCTATCTTGTTCTGGCTTCTGTTTACTGTTCATTCAGAAAGGGCTGGGGATGCAGAGAAATGACCCCAGAGAGAGACAGGCGGAATCATAGAATGAGTGAATGTACAGTATCTGCTAGTTTCAGTTCATTCTCAAGACAGCCACATAGCTTGTTGTTTCACCAGAAATAATCAAACGTCCCCCCCCCCCCCCCGTCGTGCTCCTGAAAGCCCCTCACTGCAAAGCCTTCTGCGAGCTGAGAGAATCCCCAAGAATTCCCTGTCTATGTTTATCATAGGTGGTAAATTCTCTGTTGGTTGAGATCTCCATAGCACAGTAGCACGGTTCTGAATATTAAACCAAGATCACAAGGCGTTTCAGAAAAGGTCTTCCCCCCCCCCCCACACACACACATAATCATCCCTCCTTTTTAATTCATCCAGCTGGCCTCTTTAGTTACACTCTTTTAATGAAGAGGATGCAGATTAGAGGAGACCGGTTTCAGCCACTAATCTAATGACTCACACTCACACACACACACACACACACACACACACACACACACACACACACACACACACACACACACACACAAGTGCACACACATTCGCACAAATATCTGTGCAAATGTACACGCACACACACGATGTCATCTCCATTTGAATTTTAGTGCACAGGATCAAAGTGTGTGTGCGTGTGTGTACAGTAAGTGTGTGTTTGCGTCAGTGCACCTGCTGTTAACTACGTTGGGAATATTTTCTACCCCCTCACCACAGAAACAGCAGATACAGAAGACGTCATGGCAACCCATAACCAGCATATATAACCAGTTTCCTTTAACATGCTTGTAAACATGCAAACATTACATATATCATGAGTCACGATGGATGAGTGTGTGCTTGTGTGTATGTGTGTGTTTATGCTTGTGTATGAGTGTGTGCATGTCCTTTACATCAGTACCTCTACATGGCTAGTTGTTTTCTCCAGAGAGCCCATTACAGGTGTGTGTGAACCACAGGAGAGACAGCTCCAGCCTGGGCATAGAAGCCTGGCCTCGGGGGGTACAACCATCCCTGGAGGATCCACCAGTTCAGTTCAGTATTAGAATTAGAATGCATTAAATATTAGAAGGTATGAAAACCTAGAAGTGATATGAAGATAATGGCCTATTACATACACAACACCCATATATGGTACATTTATTCATGGTACCTATGGTAATACAGTCTCCCTGACCTGACCTGACCACTGACCTGACCCTTGACAACTGACCTGACCCTTGACAACTGACCTGACCCCCCTGACCTGACCTGACCTGACTTGACCTGATCTGCCCACTGACCTGACCACTGATCACTTACCTGACCACTGACCTGACCATTGGCCTGACCACTGACCTGACCACTGACACCTGACCTGACCACTGACCACTGACCTGACCACTGACCTGAACACTGACCTGACCACTGACTACTGACCATTGTCCTGACCACTGACCTGACCACTGACCTGACCATTGACCTGACCACTGACCTGACCACTGACCTGACCACTGACCACTGAACTGAGCACTGACCTGACCACTGACCTGACCGCTGACCTGACCACTGACTACTGACCACTGACCTGACCACTGACTACTGACCAATGACCTGACCGCTGACCTGACCATTGGCCTGACCACTGACCACTGACCTGACCGCTGACCTGACCGCTGACCTGACCACTGACCTGACCATTGGCCTGACCACTGACCTGACCTGACCACTGACTACTGACCACTGACCTGACCGCTGACCTGACCATTGGCCTGACCACTGACCACTGACCTGACCGCTGACCTGACCACTGACCTGACCATTGGCCTGACCACTGACCACTGACCTGGCCACTGACCACTGACCTGACCACTGACCTGGCCACTGACCACTGACCTGACCACTGACCACTGACCTGGCCACTGACCTGACCACTGACCTGACCACTGACCTGGCCACTGACCACTGACCTGAACACTGACCTGACCACTGACCACTGACCTGAACACTGACCTGACCACTGACCTGACCACTGACCTGACCACTGACCTGGCCACTGACCACTGACCTGGCCACTGACCTGACCACTGACCACTGACCTGAACACTGACCTGACCACTGACCTGACCACTGACCTGACCACTGACCTGGCCACTGACCACTGACCACTGACCTGACCACTGACCACTGACCTGGCCACTGACCTGACCACTGACCACTGACCTGAACACTGACCTGACCACTGACCACTGACCTGACCACTGACCACTGACCACTGACCACTGACCTGAACACTGACCTGACCACTGACCTGAACACTGACCTGACCGCTGACCTGACCACTGACCACTGACCTGAACACTGACCACTGACCACTGACCTGAACACTGACCTGACCACTGACCTGAACACTGACCACTGACCTGAACACTGACCTGACCACTGACCTGACCACTGACCTGACCACTGACCTGGCCACTGACCACTGACCACTGACCTGACCACTGACCACTGACCTGGCCACTGACCTGACCACTGACCACTGACCTGAACACTGACCTGACCACTGACCTGATCACTGACCACTGACCTGGCCACTGACCACTGACCTGACCACTGACCACTGACCACTGACCTGAACACTGACCTGACCACTGACCTGAACACTGACCTGACCACTGACCTGACCACTGACCACTGACCTGAACACTGACCACTGACCACTGACCTGAACACTGACCTGACCACTGACCTGAACACTGACCACTGACCTGAACTCTGACCTGACCACTGACCTGAACACTGACCTGACCACTGACCACTGACCTGAACACTGACCTGACCACTGACCACTGACCTGAACACTGACCTGACCACTGACCACTGACCTGACCACTGACCTGAACACTGACCACTGACCTGAACACTGACCACTGACCTGAACACTGACCTGACCACTGACCTGAACACTGACCTGACCACTGACCTGACCACTGACCTGAACACTGACCACTGACCTGAACACTGACCACTGACCTGAACACTGACCTGACCACTGACCTGAACACTGACCTGACCACTGACCACTGACCACTGACCACTGACCTGACCACTGACCTGACCACTGACCTGACCACTGACCACTGACCTGACCACTGACCACTGACCTGACCACTGACCACTGACCTGACCACTGACCTGAACACTGACCTGAACACTGACCACTGACCCGACCACTGACCTGACCACTGACCACTGACCTGACCACTGACCTGACCACTGACCTGAACACTGACCTGACCACTGACCACTGACCTGAACACTGACCTGACCACTGACCACTGACCTGAACACTGACCACTGACCACTGACCACTGACCTGAACACTGACCTGAACACTGACCACTGACCCGACCACTGACCTGACCGCTGACCTAAGTGTGTGTGTATTGTGTGTCAGTCAAATCAAATAAAAGTTTATATATATTATATAACAAGTGTAAACAGTACAGTCAAATACTTGCAAGCTCTTCCTCAACAATGCAATAAGATGGAGCTCACAAGATGGAAATCCTACTCACCAGAGCCATCTTCCCTGTGTCAGCATGAGTGTGCTAGTGTGTGTCAGTGTGAGTGTGTTAGTGTGTGTCATTGTGAGTGTGTTAGTGTGTGTCATTGTGAGTGTGTTAGTGTGTGTCATTGTGAGTGTGCTAGTGTGTGTCATTGTGAGTGTGTTAGTGTGTGTCATTGTGAGTGTGTTAGTGTGTGTCATTGTGAGTGTGTTAGTGTGTGTCATTGTGAGTGTGTTAGTGTGTGTCATTGTGAGTGTGTTAGTGTGTGTCATTGTCATTGTTAGTGTGTTCATTGTGTGTTAGTGTGTGTCATTGTGAGTGTGCTAGTGTGTGTCATTGTGAGTGTGTTAGTGTGTGTCATTGTCATTGTGAGTGTGTTAGTGTGTGTCATTGTGAGTGTGTTAGTGTGTGTCATTGTGAGTGTGCTAGTGTGTGTCATTGTGAGTGTGTTAGTGTGTGTCATTGTGAGTGTGTTAGTGTGTGTCATTGTGAGTGTGTTAGTGTGTGTCATTGTCATTGTGAGTGTGTTAGTGTGTGTCATTGTGAGTGTGTTAGTGTGTGTCATTGTGAGTGTGTTAGTGTGTGTCAGTGTGAGTGTGTTAGTGTGTGTCAGTGTGAGTGTGTTAGTGTGTGTCATTGTGAGTGTGTTAGTGTGTGTCATTGTGAGTGTGTTAGTGTGTGTCATTGTGAGTGTGTTAGTGTGTGTCATTGTGAGTGTGTTAGTGTGTGTCATTGTGATTGTGTTAGTGTGTGTCAGTGTGAGTGTGTTAGTGTGTGTCATTGTGATTGTTTTAGTGTGTGTCAGTGTGAGTGTGTTAGTGTGTTAGTGTGTGTCAGTGTGAGTGTGTTAGTGTGTTAGTGTGTGTCATTGTTAGTGTGTGTCATTGTGAGTGTGTTAGTGTGTTAGTGTGTGTGTGTGAGTGTGTTCGTGTGTTAGTGTGTGTGTGTTAGTGTGTGTCATTGTTAGTGTGTTAGTGTGTGTCATTGTGAGTGTGTTAGTGTGTTAGTGTGTGTCAGTGTTAGTGTGTTAGTGTGTGTCATTGTGAGTGTGTTAGTGTGTGTCATTGTGAGTGTGTTAGTGTGTTAGTGTGTGTCAGTGTGAGTGTGTTCGTGTGTTAGTGTGTGTCAGTGTGTGTGTTCGTGTGAGTGTATCAGTGTGTTAGTGAGTGTGTTAGTGTGAGTGTGTTAGTGTGTCAGTGTGTTAGTGTGTGTCAGTGTGAGTGTGTTAGTGTGTGTGAGTGTGTTAGTGTGTCAGTGTGTGAGTGTGTGTCAGTGTTAGTGTGTGTCAGTGTGAGTGTGTTAGTGTGTGTGAGTGTGTGTGTGTCAGTGTGTGAGTGTGTGTCAGTGTTAGTGTGTGTCAGTGTGAGTGTGTTAGTGTGTCAGTGTGTGTGTGTTAGTGGGGATGTGCATCCTGCTGGTAGAGTAATGACGGTCATCAAAATGATCTCCAGATGTTTATATAGCCGCAACCTGTGTGTGTGTGTGTGTGTGTGTGTGTGTGTGTGTGTGTGAGAGACTGACTGAATAAACACTAGTCTTTCTGGGGGTTTGTCCTTTCCCATTTCCTGCCCAGCAGGAATCATCCAGAGTGCGGGACAGTAAATGTCATCTCCCCCTCCTCTCCCCGTTCCTCTCTCCCCTCCTCTCCCCGTTCCCCCCCTCTCCCCGTTCCTCACCCCCTCTCCTCTCTCCCCTCCTCACCCCCGCCTCTCCCCGCTCCTCACCCCCAACCTCACCCCCTCCTTTCCCTCTCCTCTCCTCTCCACCCTCCTCACCACCATCCTCACCCCCTCCTCTCCACCATCCTCTCCACCCTCCTCACCCTCACCCCCTCCTCTCCACCCTCCACACCCCCATCCTCACCCCATCATCTCCTGCTCCTCACCCCCTCCTCACCCCCTCCTATCCCTCTTCCTCTCCCCACTCCTCACCCCTCCTCTCCATCTCCTCACCGCCTCCTCACCCCCTCCTCACCCCCTCCTCTCCATCTCCTCACCTCCTCCTCACACCCCTCCTCTCCATCTCCTCACCCCCTCACACCCCTCCTCTCCATCTCCTCACCCCCATCCTCACCCCCTCCTCTCCACCATCCTCTCCACCCTCCTCACCCTCACCCCCTCCTCTCCCTCTTCCTCTCCCCACTGCTCACCCCCTCCTCTCCATCTACTCACCCCCTCCTCACACCACTCCTCTCCACCCTCCTCACCCCCATCCTCACCCCCTCCTCTCCACCATCCTCTCCACCCTCCTCACCCCTCACCCCCTCCTCTCCCTCTTCCTCTCCCCACTGCTCACCCCCTCCTCTCCATCTCCTCACCCCCTCCTCACACCCCTCCTCTCCACCCTCCTCACCCCCATCCTCTCCACCATCCTCTCCACCCTCCTCACCCCCTCCTCTCCATCTCCTCACCCCCTCCTCACCCCCTCTCCATCTCCTCACCCCCTCCTCACCCCCTCCTCTCCCTCTTCCTCTCCCCACTGCTCACCCCCTCCTCTCCATCTCCTCACCCCCTCCTCACCCCCTCCTCTCCATCTCCTCACCCCCTCCTCACTCCCCTCCTCTCTCCCCTCCTCTCCCCGCTCCTCAACCTCACCCCCCTCCTTTCCCCTCTCCTCTCCTCTCCACCCTCCTCACCCCCATCCTGTAGGGAAGGGGGAGGGGGCTGAGGGGGAGTGTAGGGAAGGGGGAGGGGGCTGAGGGGGAATTGGGCATGAATAAAGGGATGGGGGAGGCAGTGTTGTGTCGTTGGGTGTGTTAGTGCTCCGGACCGCGTACCCTGTGTTTTGGGTTGGTCAGTATTTTAGCGCCCTGTGTTTTGGGTTGGTCAGTATTTTCGTGCCCTGTGTTTTGGGTTGGTCAGTATTTTAGCGCCCTGTGTTTTGGGTTGGTCAGTATTTTAGCGCCCTGTGTTTTGGGTTGGTCAGTATTTTAGCGCCCTGTGTTTTGGGTTGGTCAGTATTTTAGCGCCCTGTGTTTTGGGTATTGTATTTTGGTGCCAGATTAAAGTGCCCTTTTCCCTTTGGAACTCTCTGCTCTCTGAGCCTGGTTCTTACCTCACACACCCAGTCAGCCGTGACAAGCAGCTTTTTTTGCCACAGGAACTTTTACCAGAAAGTGTGACTTTGTCCTTGTGTTTCTCGTTTTGTTCACACGCCTTAAAGGGGCATTTTTTGTCTCACCTAAGTGACTGAAATATTAGAGGTTACACTGTGCTTGATTGAGCATAGAACACCACAAACACGTTTAATTCATTAACACACTATTCCTCATATACTGTCATTGTGCTCCTAGATGTATTTTTGTGCTCCTATATTTTTCATTTTGTGCTCCTTGTAAAATATGTCAGCGTAGAGCCCTGACTAGAATTATCTTCCTGATGCTTATTGTTTTCCTGCCTCTCTCTCTTCCTCTCACTTTGTCTCTCTCTCTCTTCCTCCCTTGTTTCCTCTTTCTTCCTCCCTTGTTTCCTCTCTCCATTTGAGGCTGATTAAATGATCCCACAGAGTAAATTAGTGATGCGTTAATTTGAGCAGGAGAGAAAGCTTTAGTCTGGCTTCTGGTGCCTGCCTGGCTGGATGGTTGCCTGCTGATAATACAGAGGATATGCCCTCTGAAGCGAATACAAGAGCAGCTAATACCCCAACTGCGGCAGACAAACCAACCCTCTCTGTCTCACGCATGCAAGCACGTGCACACTGCATAGCTCTACTACAAACAGATCTGAAATTAAACACTAAGTAAAGTAATGAAACCCCTCACTCCCCTCTTTCCATCACTCCTCTCCTCTCCCTCACTTCCCCCCTCTCCCATCATCTCCCTCCATCCCCTCCTCTCCATCACTCCTCTCCTCTCTCTCACTCCCCTCCTCTCCCCTCACTCCTATCCCATCCCATCACTTCCCCCTCTCTCTCGCTCTCTCTCTCTCTCTCTCTCTCTCTCTCTCTCTCTCTCTCTCCTCTCCCCATCCTCATCCTCATCCTCTCCCTCTCTCCTCTCCCCTCCTCTCCATTACTCCTCTCTTCCACCTCGCTCCCCTCCCCTCCTTTCAGCACTCCTCTCCCCTCACTCACATTCTCTCCCCTCACTCCCATCCTCTCCCTCATATCTCCCTCCCTCCTCCTCTCCCTTGTCCTCTAACAGAAATGTCAGAGGTTGGTCTCCAGCCATCCTGCCAGACACACACCCTCCCCACCGTTCTGCACCACTGAACTCCTCTTCAGCTCTGCAGTGCCCCCCGCCATCCTTGCCTGGAACCCCCCTAAAGAGCGACAGAAAGAAGAGTAGAAGGGGTACGTCTTCACCTCCCTTCCTCTGCTCATTTCCCTCCCCAATCTTCCATCCTTCTCTGTTCTGCACCACTTCACTAGGTACTGTGCTGTATCCCCTACTACCCCCTACTGCCCCTCCCCCTCCTTTATTCACCTCTCAGCTCAGAGACAGATGAGAGATTAGAAGAGGAGAGACCAGGGACCAGAGACAGATGAGAGATTAGAAGAGGAGAGACCAGCCCAGAGACAGGTGAGAGATTAGAAGAGGAGACCAGCCCAGAGACAGGTGAGAGATTATAAGAGGAGAGAACAGCCCAGAGACAGGTGAGCGATGAAAAGAGGAGAGACCAGCCCAGAGACAGGTGAGCGATTAGAAGAGGAGAGAACAGCCCAGAGACAGGTGAGCGATTAGAAGAGGAGAGAACAGCCCAGAGACAGGTGAGCGATTAGAAGAGGAGAGAACAGCCCAGAGACAGGTGAGAGATTAGAAGAGGAGAGAACAGCCCAGAGACAGGTGAGAGATTAGAAGAGGAGAGAACAGCCCAGAGACAGGTGAGAGATTAGAAGAGGAGAGAACAGCCCAGAGACAGGTGAGAGATTAGAAGAGGAGAGAACAGCCCAGAGACAGGTGAGAGATTAGAAGAGGAGAGAACAGCCCAGAGACAGGTGAGAGATTAGAAGAGGAGAGAACAACCCAGAGACAGGTGAGAGATTAGAAGAGGAGAGAACAGCCCAGAGACAGGTGAGAGATTAGAAGAGGAGAGAACAGCCCAGAGACAGGTGAGCGATTAGAAGAGGAGAGAACAGCCCAGAGACAGGTGAGAGATTAGAAGAGGAGAGAACAGCCCAGAGACAGGTGAGAGATTAGAAGAGGAGAGAGAGAACAGCCCAGAGACAGGTGAGAGATTAGAAGAGGAGAGAACAGCCCAGAGACAGGTGAGAGATTAGAAGAGGAGAGAACAGCCCAGAGACAGGTGAGAGATTAGAAGAGGAGAGACCAGGGACCAGAGACAGGTGAGAGATTAGAAGAGGAGAGAACAGCCCAGAGACAGGTGAGAGATTAGAAGAGGAGAGAACAGCCCAGAGACAGGTGAGAGATTAGAAGAGGAGAGAACAGCCCAGAGACAGGTGAGCGATTAGAAGAGGAGAGAACAGCCCAGAGACAGGTGAGAGATTAGAAGAGGAGAGAACAGCCCAGAGACAGGTGAGAGATTAGAAGAGGAGAGAACAGCCCAGAGACAGGTGAGAGATTAGAAGAGGAGAGAACAGCCCAGAGACAGGTGAGAGATTAGAAGAGGAGAGAACAGCCCAGAGACAGGTGAGAGATTAGAAGAGGAGAGAACAGCCCAGAGACAGGTGAGAGATTAGAAGAGGAGAGAACAGCCCAGAGACAGGTGAGAGATTAGAAGAGGAGAGAACAGCCCAGAGACAGGTGAGCGATTAGAAGAGGAGAGAACAGCCCAGAGACAGGTGAGAGATTAGAAGAGGAGAGAACAGCCCAGAGACAGGTGAGAGATTAGAAGAGGAGAGAACAGCCCAGAGACAGGTGAGAGATTAGAAGAGGAGAGAACAACCCAGAGACAGGTGAGAGATTAGAAGAGGAGAGAACAGCCCAGAGACAGGTGAGAGATTAGAAGAGGAGAGAACAGCCCAGAGACAGGTGAGCGATTAGAAGAGGAGAGAACAGCCCAGAGACAGGTGAGAGATTAGAAGAGGAGAGAACAGCCCAGAGACAGGTGAGAGATTAGAAGAGGAGAGAACAGCCCAGAGACAGGTGAGAGATTAGAAGAGGAGAGAACAGCCCAGAGACAGGTGAGAGATTAGAAGAGGAGAGAACAGCCCAGAGACAGGTGAGAGATTAGAAGAGGAGAGACCAGGGACCAGAGACAGGTGAGAGATTAGAAGAGGAGAGAACAGCCCAGAGACAGGTGAGAGATTAGAAGAGGAGAGAACAGCCCAGAGACAGGTGAGAGATTAGAAGAGGAGAGAACAGCCCAGAGACAGGTGAGAGATTAGAAGAGGAGAGAACAGCCCAGAGACAGGTGAGACATTAGAAGAGGAGAGAACAGCCCAGAGACAGGTGAGAGATTAGAAGAGGAGAGACCAGGGACCAGAGACAGGTGAGACATTAGAAGAGGAGAGAACAGCTCAGAGACAGGTGAGAGATTAGAAGAGGAGAGAACAGCCCAGAGACAGGTGAGAGATTAGAAGAGGAGAGACCAGGGACCAGCCCAGAGATTATAAGAGACACCAGGGACCAGCCCAGAGATTAGAAGAGGAGATACCAGGGACCAGAGACAGGTGAGCGACTAGGAGAGGAGAGACCAGGGATCAGCCCAGAGACAGGTGAGAGATTAGAAGAGGAGAGAACAGCCCAGAGACAGGTGAGAGTTTAGAAGAGGAGAGAACAGCCCAGAGATAGGTGAGAAATTAGAAGAGGAGAGACCAGGGACCAGCCCAGAGATTAGAAGAGACACCAGGGACCAGCCCAGAGATTAGAAGAGGAGATACCAGGGACCAGAGACAGGTGAGCGACTAGAAGAGGAGAGAGGAGAGACCAGGGATCAGCCCAGGGACAGGTGAGAGATTAGAAGAGGAGAGAACAGCCCAGAGACAGGTGAGAGATTAGAACTGGAGAGAGGAGACACCAGACCAGAGAGAGACTAGAACAGGAGAGAGGAGACACCAGACCAGAGAGAGATTAGAACAGGAGAGAGGAGACACCAGACCAGAGAAAGACTAGAACAGGAGAGAGGAGACACCAGACCAGAGAAAGACTAGAACAGGAGAGAGGAGACACCAGACCAGAGAGAGATTAGAACAGGAGAGAGGAGACACCAGACCAGAGAGAGATTAGAACAGGAGAGAGGAGACACCAGACCAGAGAAAGACTAGAACAGGAGAGAGGAGACACCAGACCAGAGAAAGACTAGAACAGGAGAGAGGAGACACCAGACCAGAGAAAGACTAGAACAGGAGAGAGGAGACACCAGACCAGAGAAAGACTAGAACAGGAGAGAGAGGAGACACAGGAGAGAGGAGACACCAGACCAGAGAAAGACTAGAACAGGAGAGAGAGACACCAGACCAGAGAAAGACTAGAACAGGAGAGAGGAGACACCAGACCAGAGAAAGACTAGAACAGGAGAGAGGAGACACCAGACCAGAGAAAGACTAGAACAGGAGAGAGAACAGAGACACCAGACCAGAGAAAGACTAGAACAGGAGAGAGGAGACACCAGACCAGAGAAAGACTAGAACAGGAGAGAGGAGACACCAGACCAGAGAAAGACTAGAACAGGAGAGAGGAGACACCAGACCAGAGAAAGACTAGAACAGGAGAGAGGAGACACCAGACCAGAGAAAGACTAGAACAGGAGAGAGGAGACACCAGACCAGAGAAAGACTAGAACAGGAGAGAGGAGACACCAGACCAGAGAGAGACTAGAACAGGAGAGAGGAGACACCAGACCAGAGAAAGACTAGAACAGGAGAGAGGAGACACCAGACCAGAGAAAGACTAGAACAGGAGAGAGGAGACACCAGACCAGAGAAAGACTAGAACAGGAGAGAGGAGACACCAGACCAGAGAAAGACTAGAACAGGAGAGAGGAGACACCAGACCAGAGAAAGACTAGAACAGGAGAGAGGAGACACCAGACCAGAGAAAGACTAGAACAGGAGAGAGGAGACACCAGACCAGAGAAAGACTAGAACAGGAGAGAGGAGACACCAGACCAGAGAAAGACTAGAACAGGAGAGAGGAGACACCAGACCAGAGAAAGACTAGAACAGGAGAGAGGAGACACCAGACCAGAGAAAGACTAGAACAGGAGAGAGGAGACACCAGACCAGAGAAAGACTAGAACAGGAGAGAGGAGACACCAGACCAGAGAAAGACAGGAGAGAGAACAGGAGACTAGAACAGGAGACACCAGACCAGAGAGAGATTAGAACAGGAGAGAGGAGACACCAGACCAGAGAAAGACTAGAACAGGAGAGAGGAGACACCAGACCAGAGAAAGACTAGAACAGGAGAGAGGAGACACCAGACCAGAGAAAGACTAGAACAGGAGAGAGGAGACACCAGACCAGAGAAAGACTAGAACAGGAGAGAGGAGACACCAGACCAGAGAAAGACTAGAACAGGAGAGAGGAGACACCAGACCAGAGAAAGACTAGAACAGGAGAGAGGAGACACCAGACCAGAGAAAGACTAGAACAGGAGAGAGGAGACACCAGACCAGAGAAAGACTAGAACAGGAGAGAGGAGACACCAGACCAGAGAAAGACTAGAACAGGAGAGAGGAGACACCAGACCAGAGAAAGACTAGAACAGGAGAGAGGAGACACCAGACCAGAGAAAGACTAGAACAGGAGAGAGGAGAGGACACCAGACCAGACTAGAACAGGAGAGAGGAGACACCAGACCAGAGAAAGACTAGAACAGGAGAGAGGAGACACCAGACCAGAGAAAGACTAGAACAGGAGAGAGGAGACACCAGACCAGAGAAAGACTAGAACAGGAGAGAGGAGACACCAGACCAGAGAAAGACTAGAACAGGAGAGAGGAGACACCAGACCCAGAAAGACTAGAACAGGAGAGAGGAGACACCAGACCAGAGAAGACTAGAACAGGAGAGAGGAGACACCAGACCAGAGAAAGACTAGAACAGGAGAGAGGAGACACCAGACCAGAGAAAGACTAGAACAGGAGAGAGGAGACACCAGACCAGAGAAAGACTAGAACAGGAGAGAGGAGACACCAGACCAGAGAAAGACTAGAACAGGAGAGAGGAGACACCAGACCAGAGAAAGACTAGAACAGGAGAGAGGAGACACCAGACCAGAGAAAGACTAGAACAGGAGAGAGGAGACACCAGACCAGAGAAAGACTAGAACAGGAGAGAGGAGACACCAGACCAGAGAAAGACTAGAACAGAGAGAGGAGACACCAGACCAGAGAAAGACTAGAACAGGAGAGAGGAGACACCAGACCAGAGAAAGACTAGAACAGGAGAGAGGAGACACCAGACCAGAGAAAGACTAGAACAGGAGAGAGGAGACACCAGACCAGAGAGAGGAGACACCAGACCAGAGAGACTAGAACAGGAGAGAGGAGACACCAGACCAGAACAGAAGACTAGAACAGGAGAGAGAACAGAGGAGACACCCAGAGACAGGTGAGAGATTAGAAGAGGAGAGAACAGCCCAGAGACAGGTGAGAGATTAGAAGAGGAGAGAACAGCCCAGAGACAGGTGAGAGATTAGAAGAGGAGAGAACAGCCCAGAGACAGGTGAGAGATTAGAAGAGGAGAGAACAGCCCAGAGACAGGTGAGAGAGATTAGAAGAGGAGAGAACAGCCCAGAGACAGGTGAGAGATTAGAAGAGGAGAGACAGCCCAGAGACAGGTGAGAGATTAGAAGAGGAGAGAACAGCCCAGAGACAGGTGAGAGATTAGAAGAGGAGAGAACAGCCCAGAGACAGGTGAGAGATTAGAAGAGAGAACAGCCCAGAGACAGGTGAGAGAGAGACAGAAACAGTGAGAGATTAGAAGAGGAGAGAACAGCCCAGAGACAGGTGAGAGATTAGAAGAGGAGAGAACAGCCCAGAGACAGGTGAGAGATTAGAAGAGGAGAGAACAGCCCAGAGACAGGTGAGAGATTAGAAGAGGAGAGAACAGCCCAGAGACAGGTGAGAGATTAGAAGAGGAGAGAACAGCCCAGAGACAGGTGAGAGATTAGAAGAGGAGAGAACAGCCCAGAGACAGGTGAGAGATTAGAAGAGGAGAGAGACAGCCCAGAGACAGGGACCAGGAGATTAGAAGACAGGAGATTAGAAGAGGAGAGAACCAGGGACCAGAGACAGGTGAGAGATTAGAAGAGGAGAGAAGGGATCAGCCCAGAGACAGGTGAGAGATTAGAAGAGGAGAGAACAGCCCAGAGACAGGTGAGAGATTAGAAGAGGAGAGAACAGCCCAGAGACAGGTGAGAGATTAGAAGAGGAGAGAACAGCCCAGAGACAGGGACCAGAGAGATTAGAAGAGGAGAGAACAGCCCAGAGACAGGTGAGCGATTAGAAGAGGAGAGAACAGACCAGAGACAGCCCAGGAGAGATTAGAAGAGGAGAGAACAGCCCAGAGACAGGTGAGAGATTAGAAGAGGAGAGAACAGACCAGAGACAGGTGAGAGATTAGAAGAGGAGAGAACAGCCCAGAGACAGGTGAGAGATTAGAAGAGGAGAGAGGAGACACAGACCAGAGACAGGTGAGAGATTAGAAGAGAGAGAGAACAGACCAGAGAAGACTAGAACAGGAGAGACAGGTGAGAGATTAGAAGAGGAGAGAACAGACACCAGACCAGAGAGAGATTAGAACAGGAGAGAGGAGACACCAGACCAGAGACAGAACAGGAGAGGAGACACCAGATTAGAAGAGAGAGAGACACCAGACCAGAGACAGAACAGTGAGAGATTAGACAGAGACCAGAGAAAGACTAGAACAGGAGAGAGACACCAGACCAGAGAAAGACTAGAACAGGAGAGAGGAGACACCAGACCAGAGACTAGAACAGGAGAGAGGAGACAGACCAGAGAAAGACTAGAACAGGAGAGAGACACCAGAGAAAGACTAGAACAGACCAGAGAGAGAGACACCAGACCAGAAAGACTAGAACAGGAGAGAGGAGACACCAGACCAGAGAAAGACTAGAACAGGAGAGAGCACCAGACCAGAGAAAGACTAGAACAGAGGAGAGAACAGACCAGAGAGAAAGACTAGAACAGGAGAGAGGAGAGACCCAGACCAGAGAGAGACTAGAACAGGAGAGAGACACAGACCAGAGACTAGAACAGGAGAGAGGAGACAGACCAGAGGACTAGAACAGGAACAGGAGACACCAGACCAGAGACAGAACAGGAGAGAGATTAGAAGAGAGAGAGAACAGCCCAGAGACAGGTGAGAGATTAGAAGAGAGAGGAGAACAGCCAGAGACAGAACAGAGAGATTAGAAGAGGAGAGAGGAGACACCAGACCAGAGACAGACTAGAACAGGAGAGATTAGAAGAGACCAGAGAGAACAGCCCAGAGACAGGTGACCAGAAAGACTAGAAGAGGAGAGGAGACACCAGACCAGAGAAAGACTAGAACAGGAGAGAACAGCCCAGAGACAGGTGAGAGATTAGAAGAGACCAGAGAAGAACTAGAACAGAGACAGGTGACCAGAAAAGACTAGAACAGAGAGAGAGAACAGCCCAGAGACAGAACAGGAGAGAGAGACACCAGACCAGAGAAAGACTAGAACAGGAGAGAGAGACACAGACCAGAGAAAGACTAGAACAGAGACAGGAGACACCAGACCAGATTAGAAGAGGAGAGAGGAGACAGCCAGACCAGAGAACAGGAGAGAGAGATTAGAAGAGGAGAGAACAGCCCAGACCAGAGAGAGATTAGAAGAGAGAGAGACACAGACCAGAGAAAGACTAGAACAGGAGAGAGGAGACACCAGACCAGATTAGAACAGAGAGAGAGGAGACACCCAGAGACAGGTGAGAGACATTAGAAGAGGAGAGAACAGACCCAGAAAGACTAGGTGAGAGATTAGAAGAGGAGACACCAGACCAGAGACAGGAGAGACAGAAAGAAGAACAGGAGAGAGGACACCAGACCAGAGAGACAGAACAGTGAGAGATTAGAAGAGAACAGAGAGAACACCAGACCAGAGACAGGTGAGAGAGACAGACCAGAGAAGACTAGACCAGGAGACACAGACCAGAGAGATTATAACAGGAGACCAGGAGACCAGCCCAGAGAAAGACTAGAACAGAGGAGAGACACCAGACCAGAGAAAGAGACAGGTGAGACCAGAGAAAGACTAGAAGAGAGAGAGACCAGGGATCTAGAACAGAGACAGGTGAGAGATTAGAAGAACAGGAGAGAGAACAGCAGACCAGAGACAGGGAGAGTTTAGAAGAGGAGAGAACAGAACAGGAGAGACAGGACCAGAGATTAGAAGAGGAGAGAGACAGGGACCAGCCCAGAGATTAGAAGAGACACCAGGAGAAAGACCAGCCCAGAGATTAGAAGAGGAGACACCAGACCAGGGACCAGAGACAGGTGAGCGACTAGAAGAGGAGAGAGGAGAGAGGAGACACCAGACCAGGATCAGAACAGGGACAGACCAGAGAGATTAGAAGAGAGAGAGAACTGCCCAGAGACAGAACAGGAGAGAGATTAGAACTGGAGAGAGGAGACACCAGACCAGAGAGAGACTAGAACAGGAGAGAGGAGACACCAGACCAGAGAAGATTAGAACAGGAGAGAGGAGACACCAGACCAGAGAAAGACTAGAACAGGAGAGAGGAGACACCAGACCAGAGAAAGACTAGAACAGGAGAGAGGAGACACCAGACCAGAGAGAGATTAGAACAGGAGAGAGGAGACACCAGACCAGAGAGAGATTAGAACAGGAGAGAGGAGACACCAGACCAGAGAAAGACTAGAACAGGAGAGAGGAGACACCAGACCAGAGAAAGACTAGAACAGGAGAGAGGAGACACCAGACCAGAGAAAGACTAGAACAGGAGAGAGGAGACACCAGACCAGAGAAAGACTAGAACAGGAGAGAGGAGACACCAGACCAGAGAAAGATTAGAACAGGAGAGAGGAGACACCAGACCAGAGAAAGACTAGAACAGGAGAGAGAGGAGACACCAGACCAGAGAAAGACTAGAACAGGAGAGAGGAGACACCAGACCAGAGAAAGACTAGAACAGGAGAGAGGAGACACCAGACCAGAGAAAGACTAGAACAGGAGAGAGGAGACACCAGACCAGAGAAAGACTAGAACAGGAGAGAGGAGACACCAGACCAGAGAGAGACTAGAACAGGAGAGAGGAGACACCAGACCAGAGAAAGACTAGAACAGGAGAGAGGAGACACCAGACCAGAGAAAGACTAGAACAGGAGAGAGGAGACACCAGACCAGAGAGAGATTAGAACAGGCGAGAGGAGACACCAGACCAGAGAAAGACTAGAACAGGAGAGAGGAGACACCAGACCAGAGAGAGATTAGAACAGGAGAGAGGAGACACCAGACCAGAGAAAGACTAGAACAGGAGAGAGGAGACACCAGACCAGAGAAAGACTAGAACAGGAGAGAGGAGACACCAGACCAGAGAAAGACTAGAACAGGAGAGAGGAGACACCAGACCAGAGAAAGACTAGAACAGGAGAGAGGAGACACCAGACCAGAGAAAGACTAGAACAGGAGAGAGGAGACACCAGACCAGAGAAAGACTAGAACAGGAGAGAGGAGACACCAGACCAGAGAAAGACTAGAACAGGAGAGAGGAGACACCAGACCAGAGAAAGACTAGAACAGGAGAGAGGAGACACCAGACCAGAGAAAGACTAGAACAGGAGAGAGGAGACACCAGACCAGAGAAAGACTAGAACAGGAGAGAGGAGACACCAGACCAGAGAGAGACTAGAACAGGAGAGAGGAGACACCAGACCAGAGAAAGACTAGAACAGGAGAGAGGAGACACCAGACCAGAGAAAGACTAGAACAGGAGAGAGGAGACACCAGACCAGAGAGAGATTAGAACAGGAGAGAAGACACTGGCTGGCACGTCATTACTATCTCTCTGAAGACAAGCCCAAAACACTACTGTAGCTACACCCCTCTCCTCTCCTCTCCTCTCCTCTCCTCTCCTCTCCTCTCCTCTCCTCTCCTCTCCTCTCCTCTCATCTCCTCAATCGTCACCACCCTCCTCTCAATAGAGTTGTTGTCTAAATATATTGGAATGTTTTAAACCTTGAAAACATGGAGGCATCATGCTACAGTGACACATGATTCTGTCTATTCCATAGTCTCCCTACACTTGCATACCTCAGGGAGGTTGACATACCCATCCCATACCAGGAATGGTAAACATTTCTCTCTCTCATTGTCATTGTCGTTGTCTCTATCTCTCAGTGGTAAGCCTGACTGACCTTCCTCTCCCTGACACACATATGTTTGAAGTTTCTAGAAAGCTAGCATGTCAGTCAGATGTGTCTTTCTTTCCAGTAAGCTACACCCCTCTTCTTTCAATGTCTACTGTCCTGTTCCTGACTCTCTCTAATGACTTCCTTCTAAAGGATCTTTTGTAATGCTGCCGGATAGTTTGTCAGCTAACACCGCACTCTCTCTACCTGCTCACTCAGCTCGCAGTGTGTGTGTGTGTGTGTGTGTGTGTGTGTGTGTGTGAGTGTGTGTGTGTGTGTATCTGTGTGTGTGTATTTGTCTTTGTGTGAGTGTCTCCGTGAGCCGTGACAGGCACTCACATGGGAAACTATGTGTCAATCAAATGAAAGAGGCAGGTGCGCAGTCCCAACTCTTTCCGTAACCCATGACAAATCACCACAGCTAATTAGCCATGATGCTAATGACTCTGCTCTTCAGTGCAGATAGGGATAACACTAATTAGCCCTAATGCTAGTAATTCACAGCTGATAGTGTTATTAGTCATTATTCAAGCCCAACAGGCCACATTAAACTGTGCTTAACTTAATAGCTACAAAACCACTCCCAGCTGTAACTATGAGAAATGCGCGCACACACACACACACACACACACACACACACACACACACACACACACACACACACACACACACACACACACACACACACACACACACACGCACACACGTTCCTCTTCAACCCTCCGTCCATCCTCTCCTCTCCTGTCATCTCCTTTCCTCCCTTCACCTCTTCCTCCTTCTCCTCTTCCTCCTCCCCTTCTCCTCTTTTCCTCTTCCTCCTCCTACTCTCATTTTTCCTTCTCCTCCTCCTCTCCCCTCCTCTCCCTCCTCCTCCTCCTCCTCCTTTCGTCCTCCTCTCCTTTCCTCCTCCTCCTCTCCTCTTCCTACTCTCCTTTCTTCCTCCTCTCTTTTCTTCCTTCTCTCCTCCTCTCCTCCTCCTCTCCTTTCCTCCTCCACCTCCTCCTCCTCCTCATCCTCCTCTCCTCTCCTCTTTCTTCTCTCCTTTCCTTTTTTCCTCCTCCTTTCTTCCTCCTCTCCTCCTCTCCTTTCTTCCTCCTCTCTTCCTCCTCCTCTTTCTTCCTCCTCTCTTCCTCCTCCTCCTCATCTCCTCCTCCTCTCCTTTCTTCCTCTCCTCCTCTTTCTCTCCTATGTCTCTTGTTGTGAGACAGATTAAACCTGATTAAAGAAGCTGAATTAAAAATACCTTCTGAAGTGGAGCATCAATGCGCAACACATTCATCACAGATCACATTCAACACAGATCTCTATCCATCTTGACTGTGTGTGTGTGTGTGTGTGTGTGTGCGTGTGCGCGTGTGTGTGTGTCCCTTGTCACGAGTCACAGAACTTGCCTGCGGCCGCTTCCAAGAACAGCTGCTCACTCAAATTTTTCCTCCCATTCTTATCCTTTCTCTCAATTCAATTCAATTCAAAGGGATTTATTGACATGGGAAGAATTATGTTTACATTGCCAAAGAAAGTGAAATAGATTATTTCACTTTGAATTATTATCTATCAAAAATTAACAGTAAACATTACACTCACAAGTTTCAAAGGAAGTGACACATTTCAAATGTCATATTATGGCTATGTACAGGGTTATAATGATGTGCAAATAGTTAAAGTACAAATGGGAATATAAACTAACATAAATATGGATTGTATTTACAATGGTGTTGGTTCTTCACTGATTGACCTTTTCTTGTGGCAACAGGTCACGAATCTTGCTGCTGTGGAGGCACACTGGTATTTCACCCAATAGATATCAAATCAAATCAAATTTGATTGGTCACATACACATGGTTAGAAGATGATAATGCGAGTGTAGCGAAATGCTTGTGATTCTAGTTCCTACCGTGCAGTAATATCTAACAAGTAATCCAACCTAACAATTTCACAACAACTACCTACTACAACTACATGTGTAAAGGGATGAAGAATATGTGCATACAAATATATGAATGAGTGATGGCCGAATGGCATAGGCAAGATGCAGTAGATGGTATAGAGTACAGTATATACCTATGAGATGACTAATGTAGGGTATGTAAACATTATATTAGGTAGCATTGTTTAAAGTGACAAGTGACACATTTATTACATCCAATGTTTTATTATTAAAGTGGCTGGAGTTGAGTCAGTGTGTTGGCAGCAGCCACTCTGATGTTAGTGATGGCTGTTTAACAGTCTGATGGCCTTGAGATAGAAGCTGTTTTTCAGTCCATCGGTCCCAGCTTTGATGCACCTGTACTGATCTCGTCTTCTGGATGATAGCAGGGTGAACAGGAAGTGGCTCGGGTGGTGTAGGTGTCCTGGAGGGCAGGTAGTTTGCCCCCGGTGATGTGTTGTGCAGACCTCACTACCCTTTGGAGAGCCTTACTACCCCATCCACTACAGTCCCATCAATGTGGATAGGGGGGTGCTCCCTCTGCTGAATCCTGAAGTCCACGATCATCTACTTTAGTTTTGTTGACGTTGAGTGTGAGGTTATTTTCCTGACACCACACTCCCAGGGCCCTCACCTCCTCCCTGTAGGCCGTCTCGTCGTTGTTGGTAATCAAGCCTACCACTGTAGTGTTGTCTGCAAACTTGATGATTGAGTTGGAGTCGTGAATGGCCACGCAGTCATGGGTGAACAGGGAGTACAGGAGAGGGCTGAGAACACACCCTTGTGGGGCCCCAGTGTTGAGGATCAGCGGGGTGGAGATGTTGTTTCCTACCCTCACCACCTGGGGGCGGCCCGTCAGAAAGTCCAGGACCCAGTTGCACAGGGAGGAGTCGAGACCCAGGGTCTCGAGCTTGATGATGAGTTTGGAGGGTACTATGGTGTTAAATGCTGAGCTGTAGTCGATGAACAGCATTCTTACATAGGTATTCCTCTTATCCAGATGGGTTAGGGCAGTGTGCAGTGTGCAGTGTGATTGCGATTGCTTCGTCTGTGGACCTATTGGGGCGGTAAGCAAATTGGAGTGGGTCTAGGGTGTCTGGTAGGGTGGAGGTGATATGATCCTTGACTCTCAAAGCACTTCATGATGACAGAAATGAGTGCTACGGGGCAATAGTCGTTTAGCTCAGTCACCTTAGCTTTCTTGGGAACAGGAACAATGGTGTCCCTCTTGAAGCATGTGGGATCAGCAGACTGGGTTAAGGATTGATTGAATATGTCCGTAAACACACCAGCCAGCTGGTCTGCGCATGCTCTGAGGACGCGGCTAGGGATGCCGTCTGGGCTGGCAGCCTTGCGAGGGTTAACACGTTTAAATGTTTTACTCACGTTGCCTGCGTTGAAGGAGAGCCCGCAGGTTTTGGTAGCAGGCCATGTCAGTGGTACTGTATTGTCCTAAAAGCGAGCAAAGAAGTTGTTTAGTTTGTCTGGGAGCAAGACATCGGTGTCCGCGACAGGGCTGGTTTTATTTTTGTAATCCGCGATTGACTGTAGACCCTGTCACATACGTCTCGTGTCTGAGCCGTTGAGTTGTGACTACTTGGGAGTTTATCAAAATTGGATTTGTTGTGGAATTCTTTGTGGATCTGTGTAATCTGAGGGAAATATGTGACTCTAATATGGTCATGCATTTGGCAGGATGTTAGGAAGTGGAGCTCAGTTTCCACCTCATTTTGTGGGCAGTGTGAACATAGCCTGCCAGGTATTCTGCCACTGTGTACTCTTTGTTTAGGACCAAATAACATTCCAGTTCGCTCAGTTTTTTTGTTAATTCTTTCCAATGTGTCAAGTAATTCTCTTTTTGTTTTCTCGTGATTTGGTTTGGTCTAATTGTGCTGCTGTCCTGGGGCTCTGTGGGGTGTGTTTGTGTTTGTGAACAGAGCCCCAAGACCAGCTTGCTTCGGGGATTCTTCTTCAGGTTCATCTCTCTGTAGGTTATGACTTTGTTATGGAAGGTTTGGGAATCACTTCTTTTATGTGGTTGTATAATTTAACGGCTCTTTTCTGGATTTTGATAATCAGTGGGTATCGGCCTAATACTGCTCTGCATGCATTATTTGGGGTTTTACGTTGTACACAGAGGATATTTTTGCAGAATTCTGCATGCAGAGTCTCTATATGATGTTTGTCCCATTTTGTGAAGTCTTGATTGGTGAGCGGACCCCAGACCTCACAACCATAAAGGGCAATAGGTTCTATGACGGATTCAAGTATTTTTAGCCAAATCCTAATTGGTATGTCGACGTGCTGTTCCTTCTTTTTCCGTAGTGTATTTCTGTATTGTTTTAGTGATTCACCATAGTGAAGTTGTAGCCTCAGGTATTCTGGGTCTCTATGTTTTTGGTTGGATAAGTTTCTCAATTTCTTTCTTAGGTCTATGCATTCTTCAACAAACCATTGGTCATTGTTGTTCATTTATTTGGTTGTCTGCTTAACATTTTTGGGATTTGATAGGGAAACTGGAAGGTCAAATTGTCACACACTTATCGAGAGAACATCCCTGGTCATATCTACTGCATTTGATCTTGCAGACTCACTAAACACAAATGCTTTGTTTGTGTAAATTATGTCTGAGTGTTGGAGTAGCCCCTGGCTGTCCACCAATAAAAATAAGAAAATACAATGGGGCCGTCTGGTTTAATATAAGACATTTAAAATGAATTATACTTTTAATTTTGATACTTAAGTACATTTGAATAATTCCATTTACTTTCAATACTTAAGTATTTTTAAAAGCAAATACTTTTAGTATTTTAATGGGTGGCCTTTTTCTTCAGTTATTTTATATTAAGGTATCTTCACATTTACTCAAGTATGACAATTTAGTACTTTTTCCACCATTGCATGTAGCTGGGGGTTGCAGCATTTATTTCACATGACCCATCAATTTAGACAGGTTTGTCTGGGTAAGCGTCATCTAATATTGAAAACATATTTTTATCTGTACACTTGACATCTGGAATTGTTCATTGTAGGCTACTACCACTATTAGTCTTAATCTTTACTACACTACTCACTGTTTAGCACATGACCTCTCATTTGAATCCTTAAAGAGATGGGTGGGGCTGGTTTAAGAGGGTGTGAACAATGCTGAATGGGTGTAGACAAAGGAGAGCTCTCCAGTAGGTACCAAATGATTCAAAGGCCCTTTTCTCAAAAGTGAGTTTACAAGTTAATCAACTTTCAAAGCAGAATTACTATCCCATTGTTCCTCAAAAATGCATTGTATGATATACTATTTTGTAGCTCTGTGTCTCTACTTTAACCAATGTAAAAAAATAATAATTTCAAATGTTGCTAAGATTGATTTGAGCCGGTCAGTCAAATATAAATGTTTTGTCCACGATTTTGTCCAATAGAGATTGAATTTGTTTTTGCCTAATTGTGTTTTGGTAGGTTTCTACACTACTTTCCTTCCATCTATAGTATTTGTTAATATTGTTCAGTTCCTTTGGCTTTGATGCTGATTTTGCTGTGTTCTGATAGGGGTGTCAGTGGGCTGACTGTGAACGCTCTGAGAGACTCTGGGTTGAGGTCAGTGATAAAGTAATCTACACTACTACTACCAAGGGATGGGCTGTAGGTCTACCTTCCATAGGAGTCACCTCAAAGCCTACCATTTACTATGTACATACCCAGCATCTGACAGAGCTGCAGGAGTTGTGACCCTATGTTGTCATAGTTGTGTCTAGGGGGGCGTATGGGGGAGGGAATGCTGTCATCTCCAGGTAGGTGTTTGTCCCCCTGTGTGCTGAGGGTGTCAGGTTCTTGTCCAGTTCTGGCATTTAGGTCGCCATAGACTAGTACATGTACCTGGGCCTGGAAATGGTTGATCTCCTCTTCTAGGATGGAGAAGCTGTCATCGTTAAAGTACAGGGATTTTTTGGAGGGGATATAGGTAGCACACATTAGAAAATGTTTCTCTTTTGAGATAATTTCCTTATTTATTTCTAGACAGATTTCAAATGTTCCTGTTTTGACTAATTTCATAGCATTGGTTAGGTCTGTTCTATATCAAATTAACATACCCCTTGAGTCTCTCCCCTGTGGCCAGTTTTTTTTGGGGGGTGGTGGTCTCAGTTGGTTGGGGTAGGGCTGGTGATTCTGTGGTCTGGGTGTAGGTCCTCTTGGTGTGGGTTCTCTCGGGGTCTTTCTCCATCCCCATCTTTCTGTCTGTCTTTTGCTTTCTTGATTCCCTCCCATCAATCTCCATACCTGTCTTACCACCCTCCACACATACATACTGTACTGTATACAAAAACAACATACACACCCAATCAAATCAAATCAAATTTATTTATATAGCCCTTCGTACATCAGCTGATATCTCAAAGTGCTGTACAGAAACCCAGCCTAAAACCCCAAACAGCAAGCAATGCAGGTGTAGAAGCACGGTGGCTAGGAAAAACTCCCTAGAAAGGCCAAAACCTAGGAAGAAACCTAGAGAGGAACCAGGCTATGTGGGGTGGCCATTCCCCAAGGTTAGTACCAGTGCAGTACCGTACCCCTGTCAATGTCCCTCCCTTCCTATCACCTCCTCTACACCATTTTTCAATTACAGAGTGCATGGGATGGGAAATAGACAATACAGATGCCTATTTCAGTTCACTGAATAGCAGCCTATTTAATACTAGATGAGGGAAAGGGAATTTGCAGAGATGGTAGATATTATAGAAACATGCTCATCTCTCTCTCATCTCTCTCTTGTCTCTAGATATTATAGAAACATGCTCATCTTGCTATATGTTTAATGAGCCTGGTTTTAGACCTGCCGTATGTGAAGGTTTTAATGCTTTTTTCTGTTAGCAGCGTTTTCTCACCTTAAAACCACACCTCCTCTCTTACCTATCTCTCCTTCTCTCTCGCTCTATCGCTCCATCTTTCCCTCTCTGTGAAATGCATCATGACAGTAGGATTTATTAAATGCATTAGGGTTAGGGTTGTTACATTGGTGAGGGCCAAATATTCTTGTAACCAGAACCCTTCCACTTCTTACATTATAACAACTCTTTGATACTTACTTCCCCTTTCACTTCTTCAGTGTATCCATGGATGCTGAAGGAAACTGGGCTTCCACAAAAAATTAACCAAGATAAAAAAAAATGAAGTACAAGTCAAAAGTTTGGACACACCTACTCATTCAAGGTTTAATAAAAAATAACAATAATAATATTTTCTACATTGTAGAATAATAGTGAAGACATCAAAACTATGAATTAACACATATGGAATAATGTAGTAACCAAAAAAGTGTTAAACATTAGATTCTTCAAAGTAGCCACCCTTTGCATTGATGTCAGCTTTGCACACTCATGGCATTCTCTGCAACCAGCTTCACCTGGAATGCTTTCCCAACAGTATTGAAGGACTTCCCACATATGCTGAGCACTTGTTGGCTGCTTTTCCTTCACTCTGTGATGAAATAATTGCTATGTTTAAAGATAATGATTAAATAATTCCACTCTGAAACCATATAATTGTATGAAATTTATTAGAATCATAAAACTATAATCTGATGTGTGTAGTTTTAGTCAGAATTAGAACAAGGACCTTTTGTTCATTTTTAGTATGTAAGCGGGGTGCACGTGTGAAACAAATGATAAGAGGAGCTATCGACAGCGACAGACAAGCTGGACTACTGTGTTCCTTACAGGACATTCTGTCTCCACCCGTCGAGGGGAGAAACTGTTAGGCAGAAAATGATGAAATATGTTGCAGATTAAACAAGGTATCTGTGTAGTGTAAAAACACAGACTGTCTGAGCAAGGTGTAGCTTAAAATTTGAACTTGTTTGTTTATGTTATAAAGACTGGGTTTGCATTTTTGATGTTAGAACGTTCTCGTGACTAAACATTTTGATTTTTGTAAGCTGGGACTCTTTCATTCAACCAGAATCTTACAAACTCTGGGTTGCAGACTGAGTAGATTAATTGAAGTTTATGAACATTGATAACAAAATTCTCATAACACTCTGTGGCTCAACTCATCCAAAACCATCTCAATTGGGTTGAGGTCGGGTGATTGTGGAGGCCAGGTCATCTTATGCAGCACTCCATCACCCTCTTTCTTGGTAAAATAGCCCTTACACAGCCTGGAGGTGTGTTGGGTCATTGTCTTGTTGAAAAACAAATGATAGTCCCAATAAGAAGTGCAAACCAGATGGGATGGCGTATCGCTGCAGAATGCTGTGGTAACCATGCTGGTTAAGTGTGCCTTGAATTCTAAATAAATCACTGACAGTGTCACAGTAAAGCAACCCCACACCATCACACCTCCTCCTCCATGCTTCATGGTGGGAACCACACATGCGGAGATCATCCGTTTATCTACTCTGCATCTCACAAAGACATGGCGGTTGGAACCAAAAATCTCTAATTGGGACTCATCAGACCAAAGAACAGATTTCCACCGGTCTAATGTCCCTTGCTCGTGTTTCTTGGCCCAAGCAAGTCTCTTCTTCTGATTGGTGTCCTTTAGTAGTGGTTTCTTGCAGAAATTCGGATTCACACAGTCTCCTTGTAACAGTGTAAGTTGAACTCTGTGAAGCATTTATTTGGGCTGCAATATCTGAGGCTGGTAACTGTAATGAACATGTATTTTGCAGCAGAGGTAACTCTGTGTCTTCCTTTCCTGTGGTGGTCATCACGAGAGCCAGTTTCATTGTAGCGCTTGATGGTTTTTGCGACTGCACTTGAAGAAACTTTCAAAGTTCTTCAAATTTTCCGGATTGACTGACCTTCATGGCTTAAAATAATGATGGACTGTCATTTCGCTTTGCTTATTTGAGCTGTTCTTGCCATAATATGGTCTTTCACCATATAGGGCTATCTTCTGTATACCACCCCTACCTTCAAGTAACACACACATCTCAACATCAACTGGTCCATAGGGCAGAGCACAATTGGTCCAGTGTCGTCCGGGTTAAGGTTTGGCCGGGGTAGGCGGTCATTGTAAATAAGAATTTGTTCTTCTTTCTAGTCAAATAAAGGTTAAATAAAAAATATAAAAAATATTGTAAATATAATTTGTTTTTAACTGACTTGCCTAGTTAAATAAGGGTTAAATTTAAAAAATGAAAAATAAAATACCTTGTCACAACACAACTGTTTGGCTCAAACAGTTTAAGGAAATAAAGGCACACCTGTTAATTGAAATGCATTCCAGGTTACTACCCAATGAAGCTGGTTGAGAGAATGCCAAGAGTGTGCAAAGCTGTCAAGGAAAAGGGTGGCTACTTTGAAGAATTTCAAATATAAAATATATGTTGATATGTTTAACACTTTTTTGGTTACTACATGATTCCATATGTATTATTTGATAGTTTTGATGTATTGACTTTTATTCTACAATATAGAACATATAACAAATGAAGAAATCCCCTTGAATGACTAGGTGTGTCCAAACTGTTGACTGGTGCTGTATATATATTTATCTTCCGTCTCTCTGTGTTTCATAATGTTCCTTCAAGAGGCTGAATGTATCTCCCAGGAGAAAGCATCAGAGTGAGTGAAACAGCTCCTCTGTCTCTCGACATGTCTGTCTGGTCCAAACCAGCAGAACATTGTTGCTGCCTGTAGCAGTGGAGACAAGGACAGCCAACAGGCATCTGGCCTTCCTTGACAACAACAAACAATCTAAATCAGTGTTGCGCTAAACTGCGTGAGTATAACTGAATGGTCCCGGCACACACATAAAAAAAAGTGTCAACGGAAGCCAGCTTGGATTTGGCGTCACTCCTATAAAATCTAATTGTGGGCTTACGTCATTGACAGAACATCTTGAATTGTTGGATCTTGTGTTGTTGTCCTCCGGTGGATAGGTAGCAAACTAGCTAAAATGGTCCCTTTCCTAAATTAGCCATGGCTGGAGATAGGGATTTGGACTTGTTTTACTTAATTCACTGTACAGGCCAATGATCCAACCATTAATTCATACATTGTTGTGCCTGTAAAGTTGTGTGTGTAGCAGGGTGGCAGGGAAGTCAGGCGCAGGAGAATCGAACTTGGTATAAATGGAGTTGTTTAATACACTTAATAGACAGAGGGTTAAATACACAACATGGGTACAAGAACCCATCACTCACCAATACATAATACACGAACATACAAACAAACAATCTGACCAGGACATGAGGGGAAACAGAGGGTTAAATGGATCAATGATGGCTAGAAGACTGGTGACATCGACCACCGAGCATCGCCCGAACAAGGAGAGGGATCGACTTTGGCAGAAGTTGTGACAGTAGTAAAGATGGGAAAGCGAGGAGAGGAGAGGCAGAGACAGAGGAAAGGAAATGACGAGGGGAGAGAGGAGACGAGGATGAAAAGAGAGTAAAGTGGAACTATTCATATTTTATGTGGAGGTGCTAAAAGATGTGGTTCTGGACAGCACCCATCGATCAAACTTTAATGATGAGCTTTGATCCTGCATCTCACAGGCCTCAGCCGAGAAAAGCACCAGGTTACCTGTGTGTGTGTGCGTGCGTGCGTGCGTGTCGGTCTGTCATCCCTTCTCCCTCACTTCAGATAGATCTGTTGACAACACAGTGGTTAGAATATTCATTGCTGTTTCTCTACCTTTGAGGTTCCATTTATCCTGCTATGGCCGGTGTTTGTGTGAGTGTTGTGTGACCTGTCTGTGTATCTACCAGCAATGTGAGTATACAGGGTCCAGAGAGGGTTCAGGCAAGTGGCTGTTCTGAGTGGCAGAGACAGAGAGAGAGGAAGGGATTGGGTGGACTGGGGTAGAGAGAGAGGAGGAATGAGGTGGACTGGGGTAGAGAGAGAGGAGAGAGAGGGAGCGGGAATGAGATGAACTGGGGTAGAGAGAGAGGAGGAATGAGGTGGACTGGGGTAGAGAGAGAGAGAGAGAGTTGCATGTGTTAGTGTACTAAAGACAGAATGACATATGAGTCATGACAACAGGCATATGTTAGCTTCCTAGAAACCTCAACCAACCATACGTCAGGTGGAAAGTGCATTACATGTGAAAATGCCCAGGGAGGAAAGAGACGGAGAGAATTAGGGTAAAACAGAAATAAAGAGAAGTCTAAATGAAATGTGACTGGTTTGGAACAGAGAGAACAAGAGTAAGTTGAAACTGCTGGAGCAGGCAAATGAGAGTTGGTTTGATCAGCTTTGATGCATCTACAGTGTATCAAATGTCTAGTGGATGTCTGGTTTGCCTCTCCAACCCATGTAGTTGGAGCCCAGAGTTGTTTCTGGTCAGGTCACATCATCATGAAAAACTCCTGGGCTTACTTGTGGTATACAGATGTAGGATCTTAATTTGAGCCAGTTTGTTCCAGCAGGAAAATAATTTTGCAGCAACAGGAAATGTGAATTATTATCTGGATTATAATTCAATGACATTTTTGCAGGGGTTGACACATTTTTTGTTAAGACAAATTAAGTCTGAAATTTCAAAGAGGAAATGAGAATCTTTAGATGGCATTTTAAACCAAAAATATAGTAAAGTTTGCAGCATCAACAGAGCGATCACATTAATATCCTACACGTGTAAGTGCTAGACAGGCAGTATATTTAGGCTGTGCACATTGTTTTGTCAAAATATTCATTATTCCCTGTTCAGCCCAGTATTTAGCCTGACAAAGCCACCTACACTGTCGTATACAGTACCTTCAGAAATGATTCACACCCCTCAACTTTTTCCACATTTTGTTGAGTTACAGCCTGCATTTACAAATGGATTAAATTCAAATTGTTTTGGTACTGGCCTACACACAATACACCATGCTGTCACGTTGGAATGATGTTTTATCTCTACTTGCACATCATCATCTACTCATTTATCACTCCAGTGTACAATCTGATAAATTGTAATTATTTGCTCCTATGGCCTATTTATTGCCTACCTCCTCATGCCTTTTGCACACACTGTATATAGACTTTCTTTTCTCTACTGTGTCATTGACTTGTTTGTGTTATTGGCTTGTTTATGGTTTACTCCATGTGTAACTCTGTGTTGTTGTCTGTGTCACACTGCTTTGCTTTATATTGGCCAGGTCGCAGTTGTAAATGAGAACTTGTTCTCAACTAGCCTACCTGGTTAAATAAAGGTGTTCTAAACTAGCCTACCTGGTTAAATAAAAGTGAAATAATATATATATTTTTTAATTATCTATACGGTCCCACAGTCGAGCAGGGAATTTCAAACACAGATTCAACCACAAAGACCAGGAAGGTTTTCCAATGTTTTCCAAGGGAAACTATTGGTAGATGTGAAAAATGACAAAAGCAGACATTGAATATCCCTTTGAGCCTGGTGAAGTTATTAATTACACGTTGGATGGTGTATCAATACACCCAGTCACTACAAAGACTCAGTTACCAAAGAAAAAGGGAGACGCTCAAGGATTTCAATGGCCAATGGTGACTTTAAAACAGTTACAGAGTTTAATGGCTGTGATAAGAGAGAACTTAGGATGGATCAACAACGATGTAGTTACTCCAAAATACTAACCTAAATGACAGAATGAAGAAAAGGTAGCATCCTGTTTGCAACAAGGCACTAACGTAATACTGCAAAAAAAATTGACAAAGCATTTAACTTTTTGTCCTGAAAATAAAATGTTATGTTTGGGCCAAATCCAACAGAACACGTTACTGACTACCACTCTCCATCCTCTCAAGAATAGTGGTGGCTGCATCATGTTATCGGTATGCTTGTAATCATTAAGGACTGTGGGGTTTTTCAAAAGAAAATAGGAAATGAATGGAGTGAAGCACAAGCAAAATCCCAGAGGAAAAGCTGGTTCAGTCTGCTTTCCACCAGACATTGGGAGATGAATTCACCTTTCAGCAGGACAGTAACCAGAACACAAGGCCAAAAATCTATAATGTTCCTGAGGGGCTGAGATACAGTTTTGACTTAAATCTTCTTTAAAATATATGGCAAGACCTGAAAATGGTTGTCTAGCGATGATCAAAAAGAATAATGGGCAAATGTTGAGCAATCCAGGTGTGGAGAACCTCTTAGAGACTGAAACGCAGAGCTGTAATCACTGCCAATGGTGCTTCAACAAACATTTGATTAAATAAATAAATGAAATATAACATTTACATAAGTATTCAGACCCTTTACCTTGTTGAAGCACCTTTGGCAGCGATTACAGCCTCGAGTCTTCTTGGGTATGGCGCTACAAGCGATGGTGCAAGATTTCCTCCAGACGTGACGCTTGGCATTCCAGTCAAAAAGTTCAATCTTGGTTTCATCAGACCAGAGAATCTTGTTTCTCATGGTCTGAGAGTCTTTAGGTGCCTGTTGGCAAACTCCAAGAGGGCTGTGATGTGCCTTTTACTGAGGAGTTGCTTCAGTCTGGCCACTCTACCATAAAGGTCTGATTGGTGGAGTGCTGCAGAGATGGGTGTCCTTCTGAAAGGTTGTCACCACATAGGAACTCTGTAAGGGAGACCCTCTCGTTCCTGGTCACCTCCTTGACCAAGGCCCTTCTCCCCCTGATTGGTGGAGTGCTGCAGAGATGGGTGTCCTTCTGAAAGGTTGTCACCACATAGGAACTCTGTAAGGGAGACCCTCGGGTTCTTGGTCACCTCCCTGACCAAGGCCCTTCTCCCCCGATTGCTCAATTTGTCCGGGCGGCCAGCTCTAGGAAGAGTCTTGGTGGTTCCAAACTTCTTCCATTTAAGAGAGATGGAGGCCACTGTGTTCTTGGGGACCTTTGATACCCTTCCCCAGATCTGTGCCTCGACACAATCCTGTCTCGGAGCTCTATGGACAATTCCTTCAACCTGATGGCTTGGTTTGTACTCTGACATGAGTTGTCAACTGTGGGACCTTACATAGACATACAGTGGGGAGAAGGTCTGTATGGAGGAGTGGGCCAAAATCCCTGCTCCAGTGTGTGCAAACCTGGTCAAGAACTACAGGAAATGTATGATCTCTGTAATTGCAAACAAAGGTTTCTGTACCAAATATTAAGTTCTTCTTTTCTGATGTATCAAATACTTATGTCATGCAATAAAATGCAAATTAATGACTTAAAAATCATACAATGTGATTTTCTGGATTTTTGTTTTAGATTCCGTCTCTCACAGTTGAAGTGTACCTATGATAAAAATGACAGACCTCTACATGCTTTGTAAGTAGGAAAACCTGCAAAATCGGCAGTGTATCAAAAAATTGTTCTCCCCACTGTATATGTGCCTTTCCAAATCATGCCCAAACAATTGAATTTTCCACAGGTGGACTTCAATCAAGTTGTAGAAACATCTCAAGGATGATCAATGGAAAGAGGATGCACCTGAGCAAAATGTACCGTCCCAAAGCAAAGGGTCTGAATACTTATGTGAATAAGTTATTTCTGTTTTTAATTTTTTATACATTTGCAGAAATTTCGAAAAACCTGTTTTTGCTTTGTCATTGTGGATTATTGTGTTTAGATTGCTGAGGAAATTGTTGTATTTAATACATTTTTGAATAATGCTGTAACATAACAACATGCGTAAAAAGTAAAATGATCTGAATACTTTCATCATAGAATTCCATTAGTCCCCGGGGGTTAAAATCACTCTGAGACACAGAGTGTCACAATGAGAGGAAAGAGAGTTAGAGAAGTAAAGGGCAACATGAGATATAGGAAGAGAGCTCAGATATGGAGTTAAATATGGAGATGTATGTACTGTATATCTCCAGATATGGAGTTAAATATGGAGATGTATGTACTGTATATCTTCAGATATAGAGTTAAATATGGAGATGTATGTACTGTATATCTCCAGATATGGAGTTAAATATGGAGATGTATGTACTGTATATCTCCAGATATGGAGTTAAACATGGAGATGTATGTACTGTATATCTCCAGATATGGAGTTAAACATGGAGATGTATGTACTGTATATCTCCAGATATGGAGTTAAACATGGAGATGTATGTACTGTATATCTCCAGATATGGAGTTAAACATGGAGATGTATGTACTGTATATCTCCAGATATGGAGTTAAACATGGAGATGTATGTACTGTATATCTCCAGATATGGAGTTAAACATGGAGATGTATGTACTGTATATCTCCAGATATGGAGTTAAACATGGAGATGTATGTACTGTATATCTCCAGATATGGAGTTAAACATGGAGATGTATGTACTGTATATCTCCAGATATGGAGTTAAATATGGAGATGTATGTACTGTATATCTCCAGATATGGAGTTAAATCCATTGAGTGGGGAGAAGAAGAATGCAAAAAGAGAGAGAATAGATAAATAGGGAGGGGAAACTAAAGAGGGGAAAGAGAGAAAGTGAGAGACAGAGTGCTAGAGAGAGAGAGGTTTTTATAGAACGAGGACATATAGTGAAAGAGTTAGCAGAGAATAACAGTATTTCTCTCTCCAGTCTTTCGGCAGACTGTTGTTGAGATATAACAGATATTACAGAGGCAATTACTGATGTAACACCACAGCATAGACATACTCACCATGGGGTAGGGATCACGATAGCCTCTGCTCTCAGATAACAATATGACAATGTTTGAGTTAGCTGATTAACTACAATCAACCATAACATCTTCTAATGACCTGTTTCGAGGCTTCAGTTCTGTGGTTTTGGTGTTATTGTCATGGAACATTTGGTGCCTCATAATTTACTGTTTACAGAAATGTATTTCTGTGGCATTTCTCTTAGTGTGTGCATGTGCGCATGCATGGGAGTGTGTGTGAGTGTGCTTGCGTATGTGTGTTTGTGTTGAGGGGTGTCCCTGTGAGCTAGAAGACTGATAATAGTGAGCTAACTCAAGTGGAAGAGGGAGAAAGAGGAAGGTTAGCTTTAGCCCTATGTTGTGAGCGCTGGGGGTGTGCCTTTCCTCTGCCACTCAAGCATCTCACTCCAAAGCTCACTCACATTTCCTCTCAGTGCCGAGAGGGATTGTGATGGGATCACTCAGTTATGAATAAAGAGCAGAGACAAATCTAGAATATGTGAACACAAAGACAAAAAGAGGGGGATTGCTTTGTGACAGAATTGGAGGGCAGAGATGTAGACAGAATCAGTACAGACATACTCATCTCCTTTCCTCTCTTTCAGACTACATATGAGGATCTCTGTCAGACTCCATGTCCGAATCTCTGTCAGACACAACAGTATCAGGATCTCTGCCAGACTCTTCCATATACGTAAATATATCTGTCAACTCTTCAATATCAGGATCTATGTAATACTACAATATCAGGCTCACTGTCAGACTCTTCAATGTCAGGATCTCTTTCAGACTCTACAAAATCAGGATCTCTGTCAGTCTCTTCAATATCAAGATCTCTGTCAGACTATTCCATATCAGGATCTCTGTCAGACTATTCCATATCAGGATCTCTTTCAGACTATTCCATATCAGGATCTCTTTCAGACTATTCCATATCAGGATCTCTGTAAGACCTCGATAATTACCAGCAGCAAGAGTGACATCATTGATGTATACAGAGAAAAGAGTCGGCCCGAAGATTGAACCCTGTGGCACCCCCATAGAGAATGACAGAGGTCCGGAAAACAGGCCCTCCAATTTGACACACTGAACTCTATCTGAGAAGTAGTTGGTGAACCAGGCGAGGCAGTCATTTAAGAAACCCAGGCTTTTGAGTCTGCCGATAAGAATGTGGTGATTGACAGAGTCGAAAGCTTTGGTTCGATGAATACAGCTGCACAGTATTGTCTCTTATCGATGGTGGTTATGATGTTGTTTAGGACCTTGAGCGTTGCTGAGGTGCACCCATGACCAGCTCGGAAACCAGATTGCATAGTGGAGAAGGTACGGTGGGATTCGAAATGGTCGGTGATCTGTTTGTTAACTTGGCTCTCGAAGACCTTAGAAAGGCAGAGTAGGATAGACATAGGTCTGTAGCAGTTCGGGTCTAGAGTGTCTCCCCCTTTGAAGAGGGGGATGACTGCGGCAGCTTTCCAATCTTTGGGGATCTCAGACGATACTAAAGAGAGGTGGAACATGCTAGTAATAGGGGTTGCAACAATCTTGTCGGAAAATGATATAGTTGGGGATGGAAATTTCAGAGTTTTTGGTGGTCTTCCTAAGCCAGGATTCAGACAAGGCTAGGACATCCGGGTTGGCAGAGTGTGCTAGGGCAGTGAATAGAACAAACTTGGGGAGGAGGCTTCTAATGTTAACATGCATGAAACCAAGGCTTTTACAGTTACAAAAGTCAACAAATGAGAGCACCTGGGGAATGGGAATGGAGATTGGCACTGCAGGGCCTGGATTAACCTCCACATCACCAGAGGAACAAAGGAGGAGTAGGATAAGGGCACTGCTAATGGCTAAAAGATCTGGTTGTCTAGTACGTTCTGAACAGATAGTAAAAGGAGCAGATTTCTGGGCACGGTAGAATAGATTCAAGACATAATGTACAGACAAAGGTATGGTAGGATGTGAATACAGTGGGGGTAAACCTGTGCATAGAGTGACGATGAAAGAGATATTGTCTCTAGAAATATAATTTAAACCAGGTGATGTCACCTCATGTGTGGGAGGTGGAACTACGGCGTATTGAGCAGGGCTAGAGGCTCTACAGTGAAATAAGGCAAAAATTACTAACCAAAACAGCAATGGACAAGGCATATTGACGTTAGGGAGAGGCATGCATAGCCAAGTGATCATAGGAGTCCAGTGAGTGGCTTCAGGCAACTAGCGGGCCAAGGATAGCAAGCTAGCAGACGGGCCTTTAAGGAACGTCACGACGGAAGAAAGTCTGTTGTGGCCCCTTCGTGCTGTGACGTCGGTAGACGTGTGGTAAATCAGGCCAATTGCCAAAATAGGTATAGAGGCCAAAGAATTTGTCCGATGGGCCTCTTAATCTAACAGTCTGATGTGCTCTAGATAGCTAGCGGACTGCGGCTAGCATGCTAGCAGATGGACCTAGCATGGCTAGCTCCAGGCTAATTGGTTCTTGCTTCGGGACAGAGACGTTAGCCAGGAGTGGCCACTCAGATAGCAACTAGCTAGCTGCAATGATCCAGGTGAATAAAAAAATAAAAAAAGGTTCAGAGCTTGCGGTAGGAATACGGTGATATGGGGAAAATAAGTCAGATTTGCTCTGAACCATGATGCTGCCACCTCCGTGCTTCATGGTTGGGATGGTGTTCTTCGGCTTGCAATCATCCCCCTTTTTCCTCCAATCATAACGATGGTCATTATGGCCAAACATTTCTATTTTTGTTTACTCAGACCAGAGGACATTTCTCCAAAAAGTACGATCTTTGACCCCATGTGCAGTTGTAAACCGTAGTCTGGCTTTTTATGGCGGGTTTGGGGCAGTGGCTTCTTCCTTGCTGAGCGGCCTTTCAGGTTATGTCGATATAGGACTTGTTTTACTGTGGATAAAGATACTTTTGTGCCTGTTTCCTCTAGCATCTTCACAAGGTCCTTTGCTGTTGTTCTTTGATTGATTTGCACCAAAGTACGTTCATGAACCAGACTTGTGGAGGTCTACATTTTTTTTACTGAGGTCTTGGCTGATTTCTTTTGATATTCTGATGATGTCAAGCAAAGAGGCACTGAGTTTGAAGCTAGGCCTTGAAATACATCCACAGGCACACCTCCAATTGACTCAAATTATGTCAATTAGCTTATCAGAAGCTTCTAAAGCCATGACATAATTTTCTGGAATTTTCCAAGCTGTTTAAAGGCACAGTCAACTTAGCATATGTAAACTTCTGACCCAATGGAATTGTGATACAGTGAATTTTAAGTGAAATAATCTTTATTTAAACCATTGTTAGAAAAATGACATGCACAAAGCAGATGTCCTTACTGACTTGCCAAAACTACAGTTTGTTAATAAGAAATTTGTGGAGTGGTTGAAAAATGAGTTTTAATGACTCCAACCTAAGTGTATGTAAACTTCCGACTTCAACATCCGAATGTGGGGAATTATCAGCGATGCAATATATTGACTATATGTATATTTTGTGATGTCATTAAAAATGGTATAAAAGTGATATAACGCAAATATTGTAACTTCACACTGTGTATATCATGTTTCCATCCTTTAATATGTGTAGGAAATATCAAGGACGAAGAGAATATTTTTGTTAAGATTGGAATGTTATTTTAGTTTTCTAATGAGATCATAGTTTTTGATCATGTTTTGCCCCGTAACTAGCCAGGCCGAGGGAGCTCAGAGACCATATCAGTATGACGGAAACACCCCTTTCTACCCAAGTGTATAAAAGACTGAGTTAAGAATTAACATGGCAGACTAGAAGGACCAGAAGCTTCAACTAGGTCTACATTGGTCACGACCCTGAAATCAACACGAGGTGAAGACGACGAACTAGCCTCTAATAATCAATGTTATGGTTGAGTATCTAAGAAAGTGAATTTAAGTAGGACCATCCAGTTATTCTCTTCAAGTTATCATCGACTACACTGTTCTCATCACAACTCTGGGGATCATCGACAGAAGACCACTCTACCAGAACGAGTGAAAGTAAACACAGACAACGAAGGAGAAGGACATTGTGACCTCTTGTGGACAATCAGAGAACAGATAACTTGCTCTCAACTAGCCTACCTGGTTAAATAAAGGTGAAATAAAAAATAAATAATTCTCTGCTACCGCATGGCAAGTGATAACGGAGCTCCAAGAATAGGTCAAAAAGGCTCCTTAACAGCTTCCATCTCCAAGTCATTAGACTGCTAAATAGTTAATGAAATGGCTACCCGGACTATTTGCATTGACCCCTTTTATAAGGTGCTGCTACTTGCTGTTTATTATCTATGTATAGTGACTTTACCCCTACCTACATGTGCATATTACCAATGACCTCGACTAACCTCGGTACCGGTACCCCCTGTATGTAGCCTCGTTATTATTATTTTCTTGTGTTACTTTTTTCTCTTGCTCTAGTTTATTTAATTTTGTATAATTTTGGGGGGGGGAATATGTTCTTACTTACTTTTTATGAAATTCTGTATTGTTGGTTAAGGGCTTGTAAGTAAGCATTTCACAGTAAAGTCTACACCTGTTGGCTAAGGGCTTGTAAGTAAGCATTTCACAGTAAAGTCTACACCTGTTGGCTAAGGGCTTGTAAGTAAGCATTTCACAGTAAAGTCTACACCTGTTGGTTAAGGGCTTGTAAGTAAGCATTTCACAGTAAAGTCTACACCTGTTGGCTAAGGGCTTGTAAGTAAGCATTTCACAGTAAAGTCTACACCTGTTGGTTAAGGGCTTGTAAGTAAGCATTTCACAGTAAAGTCTACACCTGTTGGCTAAGGGCTTGTAAGTAAGCATTTCACAGTAAAGTCTACACCTGTTGGCTAAGGGCTTGTAAGTAAGCATTTCACAGTAAAGTCTACACCTGTTGGTTAAGGGCTTGTAAGTAAGCATTTCACAGTAAAGTCTACACCTGTTGGCTAAGGGCTTGTAAGTAAGCATTTCACAGTAAAGTCTACACCTGTTGGTTAAGGGCTTGTTGGCTAAGTAAGCATTTCACAGTAAAGTCTACACCTGATGGCTAAGGGCTTGTTGGTTAAGGGCTTGTAAGCATTTCACAGTAAAGTCTACACCTGTTGGCTAAGGGCTTGTAAGTCTACACCTGTTGGCTAAGCATTTCACAGTAAAGTCTACACCTGTTGGCTAAGGGCTTGTAAGTAAGCATTTCACAGTAAAGTCTACACCTGTTGGCTAAGGGCTTGTAAGTAAGCATTTCACAGTAAAGTCTACACCTGTTGGTTAAGGGCTTGTAAGTAAGCATTTCACAGTAAAGTCTACACCTGTTGGCTAAGGGCTTGTAAGTAAGCATTTCACAGTAAAGTCTACACCTGTTGGTTAAGGGCTTGTTGGTTAAGTTGTAAGTAGCATTTCACAGTAAAGTCTACACCTGATGGCTAAGGGCTTGTAAGTAAGCATTTCACAGTAAAGTCTACACCTGTTGGCTAAGGGCTTGTAAGTTGTAAGTAAGCATTTCACAGTAAAGTCTACACCTGTTGGCTAAGGGCTTGTAAGTAAGCATTTCACAGTAAAGTCTACACCTGTTGGCTAAGGGCTTGTAAGTAAGCATTTCACAGTAAAGTCTACACCTGTTGGCTAAGGGCTTGTAAGTAAGCATTTCACAGTAAAGTCTACACCTGTTGGCTAAGGGCTTGTAAGTAAGCATTTCACAGTAAAGTCTACACCTGTTGGCTAAGGGCTTGTAAGTAAGCATTTCACAGTAAGGTGCTGTACTCGGGACATGTGACAAATACAATTCGATATGATTTGATTTTAGTACTAAGTTAACAAAATACAAAGTTGATTTAAAAAATGCAATCAATAAACATTAAATCTATGAAATATTTACATATTTACAGGAGCTCTCTGCCTAAGTGACCTCACAGCACCATGGCAACTTCAGAACCAAATGTATAGTCCCAATTAATATTAGATAGAACGTCAGGGCCCCACCTGCCTGTGGGGAAAACAATCTGTGCTTTCCTAGGTTTCGCCATAGGCTCACAGCAAAAACATGACCATTTTCAAATGCAATTTTCTTGTTTTCTGCTTGTTTAACTTCTTGCGTCGAGCCATCCCGGATCCGGTATCGTGACTACAGCCTCAAGCTCATTACCATAACGCAACGTTAACTATTCATGAAAATCGCAAATGAAATGAAATGAATCTATTTGCTCTCAAGCTTAGCCTTTTGTTAACAACACTGTCATCTCAGATTTTCAAAATATGCTTCTCAACCATTGCAAAACAAGCATTTGTGTAACAGTATTGATAGCTAGCGTAGCATTTAGCGTTAGCATTCAGCAGGCAACATTTTCACAAAAACCAGAAAAGCATTCAAATAAAATCATTTACCTTTGAAGAACTTCGGATGTTTTCAATTAGGAGACTCTCAGATAGCAAATGTTCAGTTTTTCCTGAAAGATTATTTGTTTAGGACAAATCGCTCCGTTTTCTGCGTCACGTTTAGCTACGAAAAAAACCTGTATCCAGGATTGTGTAAATCTATCCGCAAGCTCATTAGCATAACACAACGTTAACTATTCATGAAAATCGCAAATTAAATGAAATGAATCTATTTGCTCTCAAGCTTAGCCTTTTGTTAACAACACTGTCATCTCAGATTTTCAAAATATGCTTTTGAACCATTGCAAAACAAGCATTTGTGTAACAGTATTGATAGCTAGCATAGCATTATGCCTAGCTTTCAGCATGCAACATTTTCACAAAAACCAGAAAAGGATTCAAATAAAATCATTTACCTTTGAAGAACTTCAGATGTTTTCAATGAGGAGACTCTCAGTTAGATAGCAAATGTTCCGTTTTTACAAAAATATTATTTGTGTTGACAAATCGTTCCGTTTTCTTCATCATTCTTCATCACGTTTGGGTAAGAAAAAAAACAAAAATTAAGTCATTAAAACGCGAACTGTTTTCCAAATTAACTCCATAATATCGACAGAAACATGGCAAACCAATGTTTAGAATCAATCCTCAAGGTGTTTTTCACATATCTATCGACGATAAAATCCTTCGTGGCAGTTGACTTTCTCTTCTGAAGAAATGGAACACGCATGGACCTACAGATTACGCAATAATTTCCACACAGGACACCGGGCGGACACCAGGTAAATGTAGTCTCTTATGGTCAATCTTCCAATGATATGCCTACAAACACCTCACAATGCTGCAGAGACCTTGGAGAAACGACACAAAGGGCAGGCTCATTCCTGGCGCATTGACAGCCATATAAGGAGACATTGGAACACAGCGCCTTCAGAATCTGGGGCATTTCCAGTATGAAACTTCATCTTGGTTTCGCCTGTAGCATTAGTTCTGGGGCACTCACAGATAATATCTTTGCAGTTTTGGAAACGTCAGAGTTTTGTCTTTCCAAAGCTGTCAATTCCATGCATAGTCGAGCATCTTTTCGTGACAAAATATCTTGTTTAAAACGGGAACGTTTTTTATCCAAAAATTAAAAGATCTCGAAGAGGTTAAGTACTTTACAAATGACATTTAAGATGAAAAATTACTTTTCAGCATTGCCTGCTACTGAACGTTCTCACTACATAAAAAAGCATAATTGTAGGGCTTCCATCATGCCCCTTTTCATGCCGGTGCTAGCAGCCACGTGAGTGCTAGCTAGCTACCGACCGGAACATTACGTTTTTCCACACACGTAGCTATGTGTAGCCTACTTGGACACCGGGCCCCAACATTTCCCACTCTCCCACGCTGACTAGCCTGAAGCCACAGGGATCTTCTCGCAGGCTCCATTTCCCTACCTGGTTAAATGTACACAGAACAACACAGCAGCTTTTCGGCATGTTCTGTTATTTCTGTATAACAAAAAATATACGACAAAGTTGGCTTTTTTACAATGTGGTTCAATGGGAAAGAACGTTTTGTTTTCCCCAATTTGAGGTTGTGGTCGAGGGCAATTACTTCTTATGAATACCGATTCAGAGTATATGCAACTACACTATATGCAATTTCTTCCCTAGGTTGCAGTCAAACACTCATTGCAGCAGGCTGTGATACACACACACACTACTTTTGGGGTATCTTTGTAACCTCCCACCATTTTTCCTCTGGATAGATACAGTAAATGGTCAGTAGTGTGAATGAGCTTTATTGACCTGATTAAACTGCTGTATTGGCAATGCCATTGAACATAACACAGCTTTATGTGAATAACCCTGTACCAAGCCTGTATGGAACACAGATATTTTTATAGTACACTTTGTCCCCATCTAAATCTATAATCAACTATAATCAACCTGTAATGCCAGGATAGAACAGATCTCTGAACCATGCAACAGAAGAGGATGCATGCTTAGCACTAGCTGCCTTAGAAAATAATACACATTTTACATGACTACTTTGAAGCAAAAAGAGAGGACAAAATAAAGTATGGGAGTTTTTGGGTAAACTGTGTTCATGGTGATTTCCTTGAAAGCCAAAACAAACATTTAAGAGTTTTTATAGCTATAAAAGGGAGAAATGGAGTTTTCAGAGCACTTTTCCAGTTTTCCAAGTGTTACTTTAGAATAAAAAATGCAGGAATGTCTAACGGAGACAAAGAACACAGCTAATGCATTAAAGTGGCTGTGTGTGCTTGTGTGTGTGTGTGTGTGTCTCAGTGTGTGTCTGTGTGCAATGCGGCTGTTAAAGGCCCTATGTTTATCACTGCAGTATTAGACAAGAATATTTATGAACATTCCAGGGACAACGTGTTTCAGATGGAAAATGAGCGGAATGGGGCAGTCATAACAACCCATGGTCAGATGACTGGAATGACCTCTATGGTGACTGAGGAAGGTTCTCCTTTAATCATCTTCATCAACCTAATGTGCATGTGCGCACACACACACACACACACACACACACACACACACACACACACACACACTCATGGAATATTGATAAGCCCATTCTTTAAAGGTGTAAACAGAATGCTTAGTTAGCATTTTTTTTATTTAATTTTTTATTTCACCTTTGTTTAACCAGGTAAGCTAGTTGAGAACAAGTTCTCATTTACAACTGCAACCTGGCCAAGACAAAGCAAAGCAGTTCGACACATAAAACAACACAGAGTTACACATGGAATAAACAAACATACAGTCAATAATACAGTAGAAAAAGTATATATACAGTGTGTACAAATGAGGTAAGAGAGGTAAGGCAATAAATAGGCCATGGTGGCGAAGTTATTACAATATAGCAATTAAACACTGGAGTGATAGAGACTGGAGTGATAGATGTGCAAAAGATGAATGTACAAGTAGAGATACTGGGGTGCAAAGGAGCAAGATTAATAAATAAATAAGTACAGTATGGGGATAGTTGGATGGGCTATTTACAGATTGGCTGTGTACAGGTGCAGTGATCTGTGAGCTTCTCTGACAGCTGGTGCTTAAAGTTAGTGAGGGAGATATGAGTCTTCAGCTTCAGTGATGTTTGCGGTTCGTTCCAGTCATTGGCAGCAGAGAACTGGAAGGAAAGGCGGCCAAAGGGGGAATTGGCTTTGGGGTGACCAGTGAAATATACCTGCTGCTATGGTGACCAGTGAGCTGAGATGAGGCGAGGCGTTACCTAGCAGAGACTTGTGGATGACCTGGAGTCAGTGGGTTTGGCGACGAGTATGATGCGAGGGCCATCCAACGAGAGCGTACAGGTCGCAGTGGTGGGTAGGATATGGGGCTTTGGTGACAAAACGGATGGCACTGTGAGTGATTGTATGTGTGTGTGTGTGTGTGTGTTTGTAATTGTTAAAGAGGCGTTACCATGGGTAATGTTTTTGAGCCTACATACAGTTCTTCTTATAAAAAGTTTTGAGCTCATGCCGCGACCGTTTGTGGTGGACCGTGGCAGATTGTGGTAAATGGCTGACACTTAAATAACGTGCCATAGAACTCTGCAGCACCCCGCAAGCCGTGCTGCAGTACGCCATAACTTTTAAATGAAGAACCACTGTACAGCATCAAACCACAATAGGAGCTGAGCAGCCAAACAGCCTGTAGTTCTCAGGTCTAGCAAGAAGACGCTAGAGACTATAAATTCAGGCTAGATTTTATCACATACTTCAACTCTTTGAGGTATGCTTTATTTAAAGGGGAATGGAAACACTTTAGAAAGCAAATTTAAGCAAAGAGATGTATTCAATCCACTAATACTAAACATGTGCATTTAAGATAAAAACATCTCTATATTTAGTATTTTGATTGCCGACAAGGTTTATTTGAGCTATGGTCAGCGCCATTTTAAATGATCATAGTAACGACTGACACAAGTGCGTCCCTGGCAGAAATCATCCGTGCGGAGAGTGACTCGAAGAGAGTGAGGTTTGGGGGCAGACAACGAAGATGGCAACAACACCATACATGAACTGTGTTGTGTAAGGCTGTATGAAGTGGCTCAAAACAAATCCCTATGTAAGCTACCATCGGCTGCCCAAGGACCCATAACTTCTGAAGAAGTGGCTCCATGTCCTGAAGAGGAAGGAAGTGCCAGCTCGAGCTAGCAGGATCTGCAGACAGCACTTCGCGGAGGCAGACTTCACGATGAAGGGCACTTTCGATGCGGCAACAGGGGAGTTTCCGAATGGAAAGAAGTCGTAGGCCTATGTTGAAGTACTCTGCTTGCGTCTCCATGTAAAATGTTGAGGGTTATGGTGTAAGGGTTACCGACCGACCATCATCAACATCGCTGACTTAGGAGTTAAGCAAAAGTGACTGAGCGGAGGAGGCGTCGCGAGTCAATGAAGCCTGAGGTAATGTTAACCGTCATGACTGTTGTTGACTAGACAATTTTTTTCAACTTTAGTTGAAAGTAACTAGCTAATTGCGTCTGAAGTGTTTTGTGTAACACCCCCCAGCAAATAACGTTAGCAAGGAACTCAATTGCAGCTAAAATTGCAACCCAGTTTCTCCATGAATCCCTGTTATTAGGTTGTTACTGTAGCTAGCTTCCACCTCAGATTGTCAAGTAACGTTACTGTAATACATTTTGTTGAGAGATTTGTTTTGTAATGTTCTGTTATCTCCACCTCATTTAGCTAGACTGTAGTTGACATAGCTAATGTTAGAGGAAAAATACATGTCCCTGTATTTGCTGTGTGTGTGTGTGTGTGTGTGTGTGTGTGTGTGTGTGTGTGTGTGTGTGTGTTGACAAGGCATACAAGACAGGTAGCTTGTTAATGCCGACTGATATAATTGGGTTCAGTTGTCTTAATAACAAAAGGTTTGTTAGTTTTCAGGATGACATCTTCATCCCTGAAAAGGTTTTCATCCTGGAGGAGACTGTTCAGGGGGCAGGGGAGGTACTTGAAAATCCATGTTATTTCTAAGACTATTGTTTATTTCAAGTATACAGTATACTTATTTTCCACCATAATTTGCAATTAAATTCATTAAAAATCCTACAATGTGATTTTCTGGATTTTTTTTCTCATTTTGTCTGTCATAGTTGAAGTGTACCTATGATGAAAATTACAGGCCTCTCTCATCTTTTTAAGTGGGAGAACTTGCACAATTGGTGGCTGACTAAATACTTTTTTGCCCCACTGTATGTAGTGACTCTTGAATATACCTATAGCCTAATATATGATTTAATTGTTTTCCATCAACAGGAAAGAATGGCTAGTACAGCATGACAAACTGACCCCTGGGTTCCAGAGTGTTCCTGTGCGGAGGTGGAGAAGAGGTCCACAGGGACCATAACTAAAGATCTCAGGGCCCAGGTAGATTGAGCTCACAACCATCAGTATACAATTGAGTCCTGCCCCTATAGGCCACAGACGGAGCTGATGGAGAGTGAGATCAGTGGACCCTAACTCACTGTATGAACCTGAGAGTTCAGAATCACAATCACCACAGTGCGAGTCAAGATATACTATCGATCACTTTGGTGGAGCGGGCTGGTGATCCAAAAATGGAGAAGGAGCAGGCCATTCAACAGCCAATTCAAAGATACACCCATCCATAAAGGGAATCGGAGTGAAATGTTTATACATTTAAGTCATTTAGCAGACGCTCTTATCCAGAGCGACTTACAAATTGGTGCTTTCAACGTATGACATCCAGTGGAACAAGGTATGATAGCTGGTTTCACTGATTTCTTTTTCAACCTGTTTTAATGGATGTGTTACGTTGTTGTTAAGGGAATTTTTATCAATGATGAATAATTATGTATACATTTCAATCAGGACTGACTAATCAGAATACTATTATGTTACTGTATATTGTAACGGTTTTGACTTGAGGTTATTATTTATAGGGGTGCCAGGTAGGTTGTGCCTACCAGAGAAAACATTGGTTTCTCCTTTTAGTTTGGGTGGGAATGAGTCCCATCTGGTCCGTCAAGTCTACACCAATACAAAGGACTTATGTAAAAGTCAGGATGGAAATAAACTTTTCATAAACCCTTAAAACATTGGAAAGAACTTCAAAAACAACTATATTCTTTTGCGTGGGTTGTATTAACAACATCAATGATTACACACACATATAATAATATAACACAATGAGTTCTGGTTCCTCCAGAAATGTCCTGTACCTCGGGCCTAAAAAGAGTCCTGCCCGGTAGAGTTCAGGGAACTCAAGTGACTTCTGTCACGCAATGTTTGTCCGTTCATTCCGTGTAGCGTAAACCCAGTATTAATCATACCATCAATAGAACAATAAGTTTACCACAGAACTTTAAAGCGTATCAACTCTTAATAAGTCCTCAACTACAACTAACTACATAAATCACAGTATACATCACATCAAAACAAATGAAATACCGTATACAAAAAGGTGGTAGTCAGTCGGTCAGTCAGACAATCCAATCCGCCAATAGATCTCCCGGAGAAAGGCCACGAAGAACAGAGAGGTGTAGTCCACGGACGCAAAGAGTGGATCCGATCCTGGGTAAACTCTATTAGGCTACAAAACACACGTTTAACAGCAACAAAACAAACGGAATAGAGAAGCTTCGGAACTGAGGGTTGAACACATCCTCATTCACGTCTTCATCACAACCCCCATTTTGCGCAGCTGATGCTGGCTATTTCATTAGGAATTAAAGGGAAAGCGCCCTATTGGAAGGAGCTGCACTGAGACGGTTCAGAAAAATTCAGGGCCGTCACACACCCCCTCCCCTGGAAAAAGCCGACCATTGTCCTGGAAGGCACATCTTGGTCGGGGAAACTGAGAAAGGTCTCCTCATCGCTTTCCTCTACAAAAATATTTGTGACTTTTTGGAGCTCACGCTCCTCAGCTGAGGGGTCACAGGCCTTGAGGTGTGAGACTTCTGGGTCTGGGAATCTGAGAAAAGTCTCCTCACTTTCCTCTTCAAAGATATCCAGGACCTTGCGGCGCTCAATCGCCTCCACTTCCTCAGCCGAGGGGTAACAGGCCTTAAGGCGTGAGACATGGACAATGCGCATATCTTCACCTGTGTCCTCTTTCACCACTCGGTAGTTCAAAGGGCCCATCTGCTCCACAATCCTATATGGTCCTTGCCATTTAGGAGCGAGCTTGGCCGAGAAGAATTGTTCAGCTTTCGAGTAAGGATGAGAGCGAAGCCACACCCGATCACGAAGCTGGAACTGCATGTCTCGTCTGTTCTTATCATAATTCCTCTTCTGCTTGAGTCGAGCCTGGATCATGTTCTTTGAGACAAGAGCTCTCAAGTCATGGAGATGGACTACCTGGTCATAGCAAGCAGCGTCTGGAGTAAGCTGCTGGGGCTGTAGCACCATATCCAAGGGTCCTCGGAGAGGACGACTTAGGTTCAGCTCTGCAGGTGTGACTCCAGTGGACTCTTGCACAGCAGAATTCAGAGCAAATCGAAACTCGTGAAGGTGCTTGTCCCAGTGTTTGTGCTGGGTCCCTACATAGGAAGCAATCATTGTCTTCAAGGTTCGATTTACTCTCTCAGTGAGATTGGTCTGTGGGTGATAGGCAGTGGTCAACTTCTGTCTCAGGTTCCATCTTTGGCAGGTCTCCTCAAAGAGATCAGAGACAAATTGGGAACCTCGATCAGACAGGATGTAATCAGGCACTCCCCAGCCAGTCAGGATCTCTTTCGTAAGGATGTTAGAGACGGTCCTTGCTGTGGCCTGACGCAGGGAAAAGAGCTCCACCCACTTTGAATAATAATCAACAAAAACAAGCATGTACACATTCTGATTGGAGCTTCTAGGAAATGGACCCATCAAATCCACTCCTAACATTTCCCAAGGTCGGGTAACCACCGTTTGCTGCAACTTGCCAGCAGGCTTTCTACCTTCTGGTTTGTACATTTGACAAACCTGACAATTTCGGATGTGTGACTTCACATCCATGCTCAGATGTGGCCAGTAGAGTAACGCTTGCAACCGCTTGTAGGTTTTGAACCTGCCCAAATGACCAGCTAATGGGTCTTCATGGAAATGTTGAAGCAGTTGTAGGCGTAGAGTTTCCGGTATGTACATTTGGTAGAGTGTTCTGTGAGGTAATTGTACAACTCGGTAGACTTTATCTTCAATGATGGTCAGCTTTGTGGTAGGATTGACCATCTTTTCTCCATCTTCCAGGATAGTCTGGTACAAAGCCTGTACTTCTGGATCATCCTGTTGGGCTTTCCATATGGCCTCATCAGAGATGGGAAAGTCCGTTTTGGGCGAGTCTCGACTGCTTGACAGGACAGTAGCACATGTAAGATGAGGGCCACTGTTATCACAAGCAGGAGCTCTGGACAAGGCATCTGGAACAGTGTTGTATTTTCCTTTCCTGTATTCCACTGCAAAGGTGAACTCTTGCAACCGTAGAGCCCATCTTATGAGTCTGGTGCTTGGTTTGTTGGTCTTGAACACCCACACAAGGGAGGAATGGTCAGTGACCACAGTGAAGTGTCTACCCTCCAAGTAGTACCTCCACTTTTCCAAAGCCCAGACAACTGCAAGGCACTCTTGCTCGGTTGTGGAGTAGTTCCGTTCTGCTCCATTCAATGTTCGACTGGCGAACGCTAGCACTTCTTCAGTGCCAAGTCCAGTCTGTTGGACTAGGACAGCACCAAGTCCAACATCAGTGTAAACAAAAAAAGGGCAATCAAAGTTGGGATGACCTAAAATGGGAGGTGTGACGAGATGTCGTTTCAGGGTTTCAAAGGAGGTCTGGCACTCTGCCGTCCATTGGAATTTCGCTCCTTTTCGCTTCAATGCGTTGAGGGGTTCTGCCACCTGGGAGAAGTTCGACACAAACCGATGGTACCATCCAGCCATACCAAGGAACCGTTGAAGGGCCTTGAGTGTGGTTGGCACAGGGAAGTCTTGTACAGCCTTTGTCTTTTCAGGATCCACATGAATGCCGTCGAAAGACACAATATGGCCAAGGAACTTCAGGGAGGTTTGGCAGAAGTTGCTCTTCTTCATATTCAAGGTCAGACCAGCTTCTCGTAGCTTGTCCAACACTGCTTGAAGATCTTGAAAGTGTCTTTCTCTGTTCTGATAGTAGATAATTATATCTTCCATGTAGACGAAACAGATCTTCCCTTTGAGCTCACCTAACGCAATCTCCATGAGTCTTTGGAAAGTGGCAGGGGCATTCTTTAATCCAAAGGGCATCACCTTAAAGGAAAACAAGCCCTCAGCACAGACAAAAGCAGTCTTGTCCTTGCTTTCCTGGTCCATCTCAACCTGCCAATAACCACTATTGAGGTCAAGGGTAGTGAACACAACAGCGCCTGACAATGACTCCAGGATCTCATGGATGGTAGGAAGAGGATAGGCACCAGTCTGAGAAACATTGTTGGTCTTCCTATAGTCCACACAAAATCTAAGACCACCAGTCTTTTTTGGGATGAGGACAACAGGAGCCGCCCAGGGAGAGGAGGAACGTTCTATTATATCTTGTGCTAACATATCATTTATGAGTCCCTTTTGGATGATTAGCTTCGCTGGGGACAAACGATATGGCTTTTGCTTGATCGGCATTTCCTGTGTAAGGAATATTTTGTGCTTCAGGAGCCCGGTGCGTCCTAGCTTTGAAGTACATACATCAGCATTATTCTGCAGCTGTTCCAACAGCCGTAACTCCCCTGGCTGTTCCAACAGCCTTAACTCCTCTGGCTGTTCCAACAGCCTTAACTCCTCTGGCTGTTCCAGCTGAGCTCTTCTCACAGCCTGTAAAAGGAGATCGTCAGAAGGATTATCAAGGGTTAGTGGTACCGGAGCAACGGCAGAGAAGAGTGCCACATTTGCACCCCAATCATGTAACTTTGTAGCTTCTGATTGGTGCGGTATTAACTGAAAGGAAGGGGATGTCGATGGGGGGGCGTAGGCAGTGACTCTTGGGGTTTCAGCTCTGGTTAAAGCACCCAGAGAAGGATGGTCATTGCTGCGAAGAGATTTAGGTGTGTTGGCCTGTTGTGATTTGTGGTCTCTGGAAGGGTTTACTTGATACGGTCTTGGACATGTAGCTGAAGAATGTCCCTTTTGGCTACATCTCCAACAGAACATGAGAGGGGTATTGGCTGGAGACTCTGGCTGTTGTTGATGGTCTGTCTTGGGCAACTGTTTGGGTGTCTGTTTCTTTCTCTGGTCATATTGCTGTTGGCATTCTCTGTCCTTCTCAAACTGCTGTCCCAAGCGAACCAGTCCATCGACAGTGGTGACTGTAGCATGGCCTTGTCTTGGCTGTTCAGAGGTGCCAGCTTGGCCCTCAGTGGTCTGAACAGAAGTGGACACCAGAGAAACTCTGTGTAAGGAGTTGTGCCTAATGGAGGCCATGTCCACAGACACGTCATCCAACATTTTAACACAATTAGAGAGTTCTCTCTGCATGTGGCCTACGGTGTTAACCATGGGAGAAAAAACAGAATTAACGTCCTTGAGGACCTCAGTGTGGTGATGTTGCAGGCGCCATTGGAGAGTGGCAGTGAGTTGGTTTCGTTGGTAGTCAAACTGCCTGTCCATGGCACCAGTAATTTCCCGTCTTCCACTCTCACTGAGCTCTGTCAGCATGTGGGTTAGAGTGCTCAGTGAGTTTCTGAATTCCATGGCACTCTGTTGTTGCTCTTCCCTCAGACATTTGAAATTATGGTGGATAAGAGTTTGGAGATGTTGTTGAGTCCGACGAATATCAAGGATGTCACCTTGAAGTTGTAGGACTACAACCTCTGGAGATAAACCAGACAATGGAGGAAGGTTGGGTGTCAGAGGGAGGACTAGCTCAGTACTTCCACACAGATCCATGTCAATAAGTGAGAAACTGGTTAGACCTCCTGTGGCCTGTGGTCCAGACCGAGCATTCAGATTCCCAGGGCTCTGGCCCAAATCAACTCCATTATCTCCATTCACATTATGATTTGGATTGTCAGCTTGATGGTCAGAATGGCCCTGTGTATTCCCATTGACAGGTATTACATGGATGAGCACCTTATCTTGGGGTGAATCCATTGTTTTAATTCCACACAAAAGATTTGATTTGGTTAGTTCTCAATGTTGAGCGGTCCCATCTGGGGTGCCATTTTTTATGTAACGGTTTTGACTTGAGGTTATTATTTATAGGGGTGCCAGGTAGGTTGTGCCTACCAGAGAAAACATTGGTTTCTCCTTTTAGTTTGGGTGGGAATGAGTCCCATCTGGTCCGTCAAGTCTACACCAATACAAAGGACTTATGTAAAAGTCAGGATGGAAATAAACTTTTCATAAACCCTTAAAACATTGGAAAGAACTTCAAAAACAACTATATTCTTTTGCGTGGGTTGTATTAACAACATCAATGATTACACACACATATAATAATATAACACAATGAGTTCTGGTTCCTCCAGAAATGTCCTGTAGCTCGGGCCTAAAAAGAGTCCTGCCCGGTAGAGTTCAGGGAACTCAAGTGACTTCTGTCACGCAATGTTTGTCCGTTCATTCCGTGTAGCGTAAACCCAGTATTAATCATACCATCAATAGAACAATAAGTTTACCACAGAACTTTAAAGCGTATCAACTCTTAATAAGTCCTCAACTACAACTAACTACATAAATCACAGTATACATCACATCAAAACAAATGAAATACCGTATACAAAAAGGTGGTAGTCAGTTGGTCAGTCAGACAATCCAATCCGCCAATAGATCTCCCGGAGAAAGGCCACGAAGAACAGAGAGGTGTAGTCCACGGACGCAAAGAGTGGATCCGATCCTGGGTAAACTCTATTAGGCTACAAAACACACGTTTAACAGCAACAAAACAAACGGAATAGAGAAGCTTCGGAACTGAGGGTTGAACACATCCTCATTCACGTCTTCATCACAACCCCCATTTTGCGCAGCTGATGCTGGCTATTTCATTAGGAATTAAAGGGAAAGCGCCCTATTGGAAGGAGCTGCACTGAGACGGTTCAGAAAAATTCAGGGCCGTCACAATATGTTCTAATCCGAATACTATTATGTTACTGTATATGTACTAATCAGAATACTATTATGTTGCTGTATACTGTATGTATGAGTTTTCTTTCTTGATCCCAGTACTGAATATAATGTGTGTGAATGTGGTCAAGAGTTAGAACAATGACTGTCTGTTCCTTGGTAGAAATGAATGAATGATATCTTCAGACTGGCTAGAATGCTTATCTACACAAGAAGACCTTGACTCATAAATGATATGATCTTAATAGGGAGAGACGATGTGAGAACCATACAGCCTTTGTACTGGAACGGAGATGGCACAGGTTGGTGCTGAAACTAATGACGTCATTTTCAGTTTATAACCTGTGGTAAACTGTATCGTGTTCAGTACTCTCGTGTGTAAAGGCTGCTATTTGACTTTAAGACCGGGCTCTGTCCATTCCTATAAAATAAGGATCTTACAAATTCTTATGAATTGACAGTGTTTAATTTTAATTGGGAATTAAAACAGAGGAATTAAATTCCTGCAACACTTGTCCTACTGTTTTAAGGGATGTGTTACCTTGTCCCGTCCTACTGTTTTAATGGATGTGTTACCTTGTCCCAGTCCTACTGTTTTGATGGATGTGTCACAGTCCTACTGTTTTAATGGATGTGTTACCTTGTCCCGGTCCTACTGTTTTAATGGATGTGTTACCTTGTCCTTGTCCTACTGTTTTAATGGATGTGTTACCTTGTCCCGGTCCTACTGTTTTAATGGATGTGTTACCTTGTCCTTGTCCTACTGTTTTAATGGATGTGTTACCTTGTCCCAGTCCAACTGTTATAATGGATGTGTTACCTTGTCCCAGTCCTACTGTTTTAATGGATGTGTTACCTTGTCCCGTCCTACTGTTTTAATGGATGTGTTACCTTGTCCCAGTCCTACTGTTTTAATGGATGTGTTACCTTGTCCCGGTCCTACTGTTTTAATGGATGTGTTACCTTGTCCCAGTCCTACTGTTTTGGATGTGTTATGTCCTACTGTTTTATGGATGTTTACCTTGTCCCGTCCTACTGTTTTAATGGATGTGTTACCTTGTCCCGGTCCTACTGTTATAATGGATGTGTTACCTTGTCCTACTGTTTTGGATGTGTTATGGATGTGTTACCAAATTGTCAAGTAGAGATACTGTGGTGCAAAAGGAGCTAAATAAATAAATACAGTATGGGAATGAGGTAGATAGATGGGCTACTGTTTTTAATGGATGTGTTACCTTGTCCTACTGTTTTAATGGATGTGTTACCTTGTCCCAGTCCTACTGTTTTAATGGATGTGTTACCTTGTCCCGTCCTACTGTTTTAATGGATGTGTTACCTTGTCCCAGTCCTACTGTTTTGATGGATGTGTCACCTTGTCCTTGTCCTACTGTTTTAATGGATGTGTTACCTTGTCCCGGTCCTACTGTTATAATGGATGTGTTACCTTGTCCCGGTCCTACTGTTTTAATGGATGTGTTACCTTGTCCTTGTCCTACTGTTTTAATGGATGTGTTACCTTGTCCCGGTCCTACTGTTATAATGGATGTGTTACCTTGTCCCAGTCCTACTGTTATAATGGATGTGTTACCTTGTCCCAGTCCTACTGTTATAATGGATGTGTTACCTTGTCCCAGTCCTACTGTTTTAATGGATGTGTTACCTTGTCCCGGTCCTACTGTTTTAATGGATGTGTTACCTTGTCCTACTGTTATAATGGATGTGTTACCTTGTCCCAGTCCTACTGTTATAATGGATGTGTTACCTTGTCCTACTGTTATAATGGATGTGTTACCTTGTCCAGGTCCTACTGTTTTAATGGATGTGTTACCTTGTCCCAGTCATACTGTTATAATGGATGTGTACCTTGTCCCAGTCCTACTGTTTTAATGGATGTGTTACCTTGTCCCAGTCCTACTGTTATAATGGATGTGTTACCTTGTCCTACTGTTATAATGGATGTGTTACCTTGTCCTACTGTTTTAATGGATGTGTTACCTTGTCCCGGTCCTACTGTTATAATGGATGTGTTACCTTGTCCTACTGTTATAATGGATGTGTTACCTTGTCCTACTGTTTTAATGGATGTGTTACCTTGTCCCAGTCCTACTGTTCTAATGGATGTGTTACCTTGTCCTACTGTTTTATTGGATGTGTTACCTTGTCCTACTGTTTTAATGGATGTGTTACCTTGTCCCAGTCCTACTGTTCTAATGGATGTGTTACCTTGTCCTACTGTTTTAATGGATGTGTTACCTTGTCCTACTGTTATAATGGATGTGTTACCTTGTCCTACTGTTATAATGGATGTGTTACCTTGTCCTACTGTTTTAATGGATGTGTTACCTTGTCCCGGTCCTACTGTTTTAATGGATGTGTTACCTTGTCCTACTGTTTTAATGGATGTGTTACCTTGTCCCAGTCCTACTGTTTAAATGGATGTGTTACCTTGGCCTACTGTTTTAATGGATGTGTTACCTTGTCCTACTGTTATAATGGATGTGTTACCTTGTCCCAGTCCTACTGTTTTAATTGATGTGTTACCTTGTCCCAGTCCAACTGTTATAATGGATGTGTTACCTTGTCCCGGTCCTACTGTTATAATGGATGTGTTTCCTTGACCCAGTCCTACTGTTTTAATGGATGTGTTACCTTGTCCCAGTCCTACTGTTATAATGGATGTGTTACCTTGTCCCAGTCCTACTGTTCTAATGGATGTGTTATGGTTTTATTGTGTTACCTTGTCCCAGTCCTACTGTTATAATGGATGTGTTACCTTGTCCCGGTCCTACTGTTATAATGGATGTGTTACCTTGTCCTACTGTTATAATGGATGTGTTACCTTGTCCTACTGTTTTAATGGATGTGTTACCTTGTCCCGGTCCTACTGTTATAATGGATGTGTTACCTTGTCCTACTGTTATAATGGATGTGTTACCTTGTCCTACTGTTTTAATGGATGTGTTACCTTGTCCCAGTCCTACTGTTCTAATGGATGTGTTACCTTGTCCCAGTCCTACTGTTTTAATGGATGTGTTACCTTGTCCCAGTCCTATGTTTTATTGGATGTGTTACCTTGTCCTACTGTTTTAATGGATGTGTTACCTTGTCCCAGTCCTACTGTTTTAATGGATGTGTTACCTTGTCCTACTGTTTTAATGGATGTGTTACCTTGTCCCAGTCCTACTGTTTAATAATGGTTTTATGTGTGTTACCTTGTCCTACTGTTTTAATGGATGTGTTACCTTGTCCCAGTCCTACTGTTTTAATGGATGTGTTACCTTGTCCTACTGTTTTAATGGATGTGTTACCTTGTCCCAGTCCTACTGTTTTAATGGATGTGTTACCTTGTCCCAGTCCATGTTATAATGGATGTACCTTGTCCCAGTCCTACTGTTTTGATAATGGATGTGTTACCTTGTCCCGGTCCTACTGTTTTAATGGATGTGTTACCTTGTCCCAGTCCTACTGTTATAATGGATGTGTTATTGTCCCGACTGTTATAATGGATGTACCTTGTCCCAGTCCTAATGTTTTAATGGATGTGTTACCTTGTCCCGGTCCAACTGTTTTAATGGATGTGTTACCTTGTCCTACTGTTATAATGGATGTGTTACCTTGTCCCAGTTCTACTGTTATAATGGATGTGTTACCTTGTTCCAGTCCTGTTTTTAATGGATGTGTTACATTGTCCCACTGTTTTAATGGATGTGTTACCTTGTCCCAGTCCTACTGTTTTAATGGATGTGTTACCTTGTCCCAGTCCTACTGTTATAATGGATGTGTTACCTTGTCCTACTGTTTTAATGGATGTGTTACCTTGTCCTACTGTTTTAATGGATGTGTTACCTTGTCCCAGTCCTACTGTTTTAATGGATATGTACCTTGTCCCGGTCCAACTGTTTTAATGGATGTGTTACCTTGTCCCAGTTCTACTGTTATAATGGATGTGTTACCTTGTCCCAGTCCTACTGTTTTAATGGATGTGTTACATTGTCCCAGTCCTACTGTTATAATGGATGTGTTACCTTGTCCTACTGTTTTAATGGATGTGTTACCTTGTCCAGGTCCTACTGTTTTAATGGATGTGTTACCTTGTCCTACTGTTATAATGGATGTGTTACCTTGTCCCAGTCCTACTGTTTTAATGGATGTGTTACATTGTCCCAGTCCTACTGTTATAATGGATGTTTTACCTCGTCCTACTGTTTTAATGGATGTGTTACCTTGTCCCAGTCCTACTGTTTTAATGGATGTGTTACCTTGTCCCAGTCCTACTGTTTTAATGGATGTGTTACCTTGTCCCAGTCCTACTGTTTTAATGGATGTGTTACCTTGTCCCAGTCATACTGTTATAATGGATGTGTTACCTTGTCCCAGTCCTACTGTTTTAATGGATGTGTTACCTTGTCCCAGTCCTACTGTTTTAATGGATGTGTTACCTTGTCCAGGTCCTACTGTTTTAATGGATGTGTTACCTTGTCCTACTGTTTTAATGGATGTGTTACCTTGTCCCAGTCCTACTGTTATAATGGATGTGTTACCTTGTCCCAGTCCTACTGTTTTAATGGATGTGTTACCTTGTCCCGGTCCTACTGTTTTAATGGATGTGTTACCTTGTCCCAGTCCTACTGTTATAATGGATGTGTTACCTTGTCCCAGTCCTACTGTTATAATGGATGTGTTACCTTGTCCCAGTCCTACTGTTTTAATGGATGTGTTACCTTGTCCCGGTCCAACTGTTTTAATGGATGTGTTACCTTGTCCTACTGTTATAATGGATGTGTTACCTTGTCCCAGTTCTACTGTTATAATGGATGTGTTACCTTGTTCCAGTCCTGCTGTTTTAATGGATGTGTTACCTTGTCCCAGTCCTACTGTTTTAATGGATGTGTTACCTTGTCCTACTGTTTTAATGGATGTGTTACCTTGTCCTACTGTTATAATGGATGTGTTACCTTGTCCTACTGTTTTAATGGATGTGTTACCTTGTCCCAGTCCTACTGTTTTAATGGATGTGTTACCTTGTCCCAGTCCTACTGTTATAATGGATGTGTTACCTTGTCCTACTGTTTTAATGGATGTGTTACCTTGTCCTACTGTTTTAATGGATGTGTTACCTTGTCCCAGTCCTACTGTTATAATGGATATGTTACCTTGTCCCAGTTCTACTGTTATAATGGATGTATTACCTTGTCCCAGTCCTACTGTTTTAATGGATGTGTTACATTGTCCCAGTCCTACTGTTATAATGGATGTGTTACCTTGTCCTACTGTTATAATGGATGTGTTACCTTGTCCCAGTCCTACTGTTTTAATGGATGTGTTACATTGTCCCAGTCCTACTGTTATAATGGATGTGTTACCTTGTCCTACTGTTATAATGGATGTGTTACCTTGTCCAGGTCCTACTGTTTTAATGGATGTGTTACCTTGTCCCAGTCATACTGTTATAATGGATGTGTACCTTGTCCCAGTCCTACTGTTTTAATGGATGTGTTACCTTGTCCCAGTCCTACTGTTATAATGGATGTGTTACCTTGTCCCAGTCCTACTGTTATAATGGATGTGTTACCTTGTCCTACTGTTATAATGGATGTGTTACCTTGTCCTACTGTTTTAATGGATGTGTTACCTTGTCCCGGTCCTACTGTTATAATGGATGTGTTACCTTGTCCTACTGTTATAATGGATGTGTTACCTTGTCCTACTGTTTTAATGGATGTGTTACCTTGTCCCAGTCCTACTGTTCTAATGGATGTGTTACCTTGTCCTACTGTTTTATTGGATGTGTTACCTTGTCCTACTGTTTTAATGGATGTGTTACCTTGTCCCGGTCCTACTGTTTTAATGGATGTGTTACCTTGTCCTACTGTTTTAATGGATGTGTTACCTTGTCCCAGTCCTACTGTTTAAATGGATGTGTTACCTTGGCCTACTGTTTTAATGGATGTGTTACCTTGTCCTACTGTTATAATGGATGTGTTACCTTGTCCCAGTCCTACTGTTTTAATTGATGTGTTACCTTGTCCCAGTCCAACTGTTATAATGGATGTGTTACCTTGTCCCGGTCCTACTGTTATAATGGATGTGTTTCCTTGACCCAGTCCTACTGTTTTAATGGATGTGTTACCTTGTCCCGGTCGTACTGTTATAATGGATGTGTTACCTTGTCCCAGTCCTACTGTTCTAATGGATGTGTTACCTTGTCCTACTGTTTTATTGGATGTGTTACCTTGTCCCGGTCCTACTGTTATAATGGATGTGTTACCTTGTCCCGGTCCTACTGTTATAATGGATGTGTTACCTTGTCCTACTGTTATAATGGATGTGTTACTGTTACTGTTTTAATGGATGTGTTACCTTGTCCCGGTCCTACTGTTATAATGGATGTGTTACCTTGTCCTACTGTTATAATGGATGTGTTACCTTGTCCTACTGTTTTAATGGATGTGTTACCTTGTCCCAGTCCTACTGTTCTAATGGATGTGTTACCTTGTCCCAGTCCTACTGTTTTAATGGATGTGTTACCTTGTCCCAGTCCTACTGTTATAATGGATGTGTTACCTTGTCCTACTGTTTTAATGGATGTGTTACCTTGTCCTACTGTTTTAATGGATGTGTTACCTTGTCCCAGTCCTACTGTTTTAATGGATATGTACCTTGTCCCGGTCCAACTGTTTTAATGGATGTGTTACCTTGTCCCAGTTCTACTGTTATAATGGATGTATTACCTTGTCCCAGTCCTACTGTTTTAATGGATGTGTTACATTGTCCCAGTCCTACTGTTATAATGGATGTGTTACCTTGTCCTACTGTTTTAATGGATGTGTTACCTTGTCCAGGTCCTACTGTTTTAATGGATGTGTTACCTTGTCCTACTGTTTTAATGGATGTGTTACATTGTCCCGGTCCTACTGTTATAATGGATGTGTTACCTTGTCCCGGTCCTACTGTTATAATGGATGTTTTACCTTGTCCCAGTCCTACTGTTTTAATGGATGTGTTACCTTGTCCCAGTCCTACTGTTTTAATGGATGTGTTACCTTGTCCCAGTCCTACTGTTTTAATGGATGTGTTACCTTGTCCCAGTCCTACTGTTTTAATGGATGTGTTACCTTGTCCCAGTCATACTGTTATAATGGATGTGTTACCTTGTCCCAGTCCTACTGTTTTAATGGATGTGTTACCTTGTCCCAGTCCTACTGTTTTAATGGATGTGTTACCTTGTCCAGGTCCTACTGTTTTAATGGATGTGTTACCTTGTCCTACTGTTTTAATGGATGTGTTACCTTGTCCCAGTCCTACTGTTATAATGGATGTGTTACCTTGTCCCAGTCCTACTGTTTTAATGGATGTGTTACCTTGTCCCGGTCCTACTGTTTTAATGGATGTGTTACCTTGTCCCAGTCCTACTGTTATAATGGATGTGTTACCTTGTCCCAGTCCTACTGTTATAATGGATGTGTTACCTTGTCCCAGTCCTACTGTTTTAATGGATGTGTTACCTTGTCCCGGTCCAACTGTTTTAATGGATGTGTTACCTTGTCCTACTGTTATAATGGATGTGTTACCTTGTCCCAGTTCTACTGTTATAATGGATGTGTTACCTTGTTCCAGTCCTGCTGTTTTAATGGATGTGTTACCTTGTCCCAGTCCTACTGTTTTAATGGATGTGTTACCTTGTCCTACTGTTTTAATGGATGTGTTACCTTGTCCTACTGTTATAATGGATGTGTTACCTTGTCCTACTGTTTTAATGGATGTGTTACCTTGTCCCAGTCCTACTGTTTTAATGGATGTGTTACCTTGTCCCAGTCCTACTGTTATAATGGATGTGTTACCTTGTCCTACTGTTTTAATGGATGTGTTACCTTGTCCTACTGTTTTAATGGATGTGTTACCTTGTCCCAGTCCTACTGTTATAATGGATATGTTACCTTGTCCCAGTTCTACTGTTATAATGGATGTATTACCTTGTCCCAGTCCTACTGTTTTAATGGATGTGTTACATTGTCCCAGTCCTACTGTTATAATGGATGTGTTACCTTGTCCTACTGTTATAATGGATGTGTTACCTTGTCCCAGTCCTACTGTTTTAATGGATGTGTTACATTGTCCCAGTCCTACTGTTATAATGGATGTGTTACCTTGTCCTACTGTTATAATGGATGTGTTACCTTGTCCAGGTCCTACTGTTTTAATGGATGTGTTACCTTGTCCCAGTCATACTGTTATAATGGATGTGTACCTTGTCCCAGTCCTACTGTTTTAATGGATGTGTTACCTTGTCCCAGTCCTACTGTTATAATGGATGTGTTACCTTGTCCCAGTCCTACTGTTATAATGGATGTGTTACCTTGTCCTACTGTTATAATGGATGTGTTACCTTGTCCTACTGTTTTAATGGATGTGTTACCTTGTCCCAGTCCTACTGTTATAATGGATGTGTTACCTTGTCCTACTGTTATAATGGATGTGTTACCTTGTCCTACTGTTTTAATGGATGTGTTACCTTGTCCCAGTCCTACTGTTCTAATGGATGTGTTACCTTGTCCTACTGTTTTATTGGATGTGTTACCTTGTCCTACTGTTTTAATGGATGTGTTACCTTGTCCCGGTCCTACTGTTTTAATGGATGTGTTACCTTGTCCTACTGTTTTAATGGATGTGTTACCTTGTCCCAGTCCTACTGTTTAAATGGATGTGTTACCTTGGCCTACTGTTTTAATGGATGTGTTACCTTGTCCTACTGTTATAATGGATGTGTTACCTTGTCCCAGTCCTACTGTTTTAATTGATGTGTTACCTTGTCCCAGTCCAACTGTTATAATGGATGTGTTACCTTGTCCCGGTCCTACTGTTATAATGGATGTGTTTCCTTGACCCAGTCCTACTGTTTTAATGGATGTGTTACCTTGTCCCGGTCGTACTGTTATAATGGATGTGTTACCTTGTCCCAGTCCTACTGTTCTAATGGATGTGTTACCTTGTCCTACTGTTTTATTGGATGTGTTACCTTGTCCCGGTCCTACTGTTATAATGGATGTGTTACCTTGTCCCGGTCCTACTGTTATAATGGATGTGTTACCTTGTCCTACTGTTATAATGGATGTGTTACCTTGTCCTACTGTTTTAATGGATGTGTTACCTTGTCCCGGTCCTACTGTTATAATGGATGTGTTACCTTGTCCTACTGTTATAATGGATGTGTTACCTTGTCCTACTGTTTTAATGGATGTGTTACCTTGTCCCAGTCCTACTGTTCTAATGGATGTGTTACCTTGTCCCAGTCCTACTGTTTTAATGGATGTGTTACCTTGTCCCAGTCCTACTGTTTTATTGGATGTGTTACCTTGTCCTACTGTTTTAATGGATGTGTTACCTTGTCCCGGTCCTACTGTTTTAATGGATGTGTTACCTTGTCCTACTGTTTTAATGGATGTGTTACCTTGTCCCAGTCCTACTGTTCTAATGGATGTGTTACCTTGTCCTACTGTTTTATTGGATGTGTTACCTTGTCCTACTGTTTTAATGGATGTGTTACCTTGTCCCGGTCCTACTGTTTTAATGGATGTGTTACCTTGTCCTACTGTTTTAATGGATGTGTTACCTTGTCCCAGTCCTACTGTTTTAATGGATGTGTTACCTTGTCCCAGTCCAACTGTTATAATGGATGTGTTACCTTGTCCCAGTCCTACTGTTTTGATGGATGTGTCACAGTCCTACTGTTTTAATGGATGTGTTACCTTGTCCCGGTCCTACTGTTTTAATGGATGTGTTACCTTGTCCCAGTCCTACTGTTATAATGGATGTGTTACCTTGTCCCGGTCCTACTGTTATAATGGATGTGTTACCTTGTCCCAGTCCTAATGTTTTAATGGATGTGTTACCTTGTCCCGGTCCAACTGTTTTAATGGATGTGTTACCTTGTCCTACTGTTATAATGGATGTGTTACCTTGTCCCAGTTCTACTGTTATAATGGATGTGTTACCTTGTTCCAGTCCTGCTGTTTTAATGGATGTGTTACCTTGTCCCAGTCCTACTGTTTTAATGGATGTGTTACCTTGTCCCAGTCCTACTGTTTTAATGGATGTGTTACCTTGTCCCAGTCCTACTGTTATAATGGATGTGTTACCTTGTCCTACTGTTTTAATGGATGTGTTACCTTGTCCTACTGTTTTAATGGATGTGTTACCTTGTCCCAGTCCTACTGTTTTAATGGATATGTACCTTGTCCCGGTCCAACTGTTTTAATGGATGTGTTACCTTGTCCCAGTCCTACTGTTATAATGGATGTGTTACCTTGTCCTACTGTTTTAATGGATGTGTTACCTTGTCCCAGTCCTACTGTTATAATGGATGTGTTACCTTGTCCTACTGTTTTAATGGATGTGTTACCTTGTCCAGGTCCTACTGTTTTAATGGATGTGTTACCTTGTCCTACTGTTATAATGGATGTGTTACCTTGTCCCAGTCCTACTGTTTTAATGGATGTGTTACATTGTCCCAGTCCTACTGTTATAATGGATGTTTACCTTGTCCCAGTCCTACTGTTTTAATGGATGTGTTACCTTGTCCCAGTTCTACTGTTTTAATGGATGTGTTACCTTGTCCCAGTCCTACTGTTTTAATGGATGTGTTACCTTGTCCCAGTCCTACTGTTTTAATGGATGTGTTACCTTGTCCCAGTCATACTGTTATAATGGATGTGTTACCTTGTCCAGGTCCTACTGTTTTAATGGATGTGTTACCTTGTCCTACTGTTTTAATGGATGTGTTACCTTGTCCAGGTCCTACTGTTTTAATGGATGTGTTACCTTGTCCCAGTCCTACTGTTATAATGGATGTGTACCTTGTCCCAGTCCTACTGTTTTAATGGATGTGTTACCTTGTCCCAGTCCTACTGTTATAATGGATGTGTTACCTTGTCCTACTGTTATAATGGATGTGTTACCTTGTCCTACTGTTTTAATGGATGTGTTACCTTGTCCCGGTCCTACTGTTATAATGGATGTGTTACCTTGTCCTACTGTTATAATGGATGTGTTACCTTGTCCTACTGTTTTAATGGATGTGTTACCTTGTCCCAGTCATACTGTTCTAATGGATGTGTTACCTTGTCCTACTGTTTTATTGGATGTGTTACCTTGTCCTACTGTTTTAATGGATGTGTTACCTTGTCCTACTGTTTTAATGGATGTGTTACCTTGTCCTACTGTTATAATGGATGTGTTACCTTGTCCCAGTCCTACTGTTTAAATGGATGTGTTACCTTGGCCTACTGTTTTAATGGATGTGTTACCTTGTCCTACTGTTATAATGGATGTGTTACCTTGTCCCAGTCCTACTGTTTTAATTGATGTGTTACCTTGTCCCAGTCCAACTGTTATAATGGATGTGTTACCTTGTCCCGGTCCTACTGTTATAATGGATGTGTTTCCTTGTCCCAGTCCTACTGTTTTAATGGATGTGTTACCTTGTCCCGGTCGTACTGTTATAATGGATGTGTTACCTTGTCCCAGTCCTACTGTTCTAATGGATGTGTTACCTTGTCCCGGTCCTACTGTTATAATGGATGTGTTACCTTGTCCCGGTCCTACTGTTATAATGGATGTGTTACCTTGTCCTACTGTTATAATGGATGTGTTACCTTGTCATTTAGCAGACGCTCTTATCCAGAGCGACTTACAAATTGGATGTGCAAGTAGAGATACTGTGGTGCAAAAGGAGCTAAATAAATAAATACAGTATGGGAATGAGGTAGATAGATGGGCTGTATACAGATGGGCTATGAACAGGTGCAGTGATCTGTGAGCTGCTCTGTTAGATGGTTCTTAAAGCTATTGTCCTACTGTTTTAATGGATGTGTTACCTTGTCCCGGTCCTACTGTTATAATGGATGTGTTACCTTGTCCTACTGTTATAATGGATGTGTTACCTTGTCCCGGTCCTACTGTTATAATGGATGTGTTACCTTGTCCCGGTCCTACTGTTATAATGGATGTGTTACCTTGTCCTACTGTTATAATGGATGTGTTACCTTGTCCTACTGTTATAATGGATGTGTTACCTTGTCCTACTGTTATAATGGATGTGTTACCTTGTCCTACTGTTATAATGGATGTGTTACCTTGTCCTACTGTTATAATGGATGTGTTACCTTGTCCTACTGTTATAATGGATGTGTTACCTTGTCCTACTGTTATAATGGATGTGTTACCTTGTCCTACTGTTATAATGGATGTGTTACCTTGTCCTACTGTTATAATGGATGTGTTACCTTGTCCTACTGTTATAATGGATGTGTTACCTTGTCCCGGTCCTACTGTTATAATGGATGTGTTACCTTGTCCTACTGTTATAATGGATGTGTTACCTTGTCCTACTGTTATAATGGATGTGTTACCTTGTCCCGGTCCTACTGTTATAATGGATGTGTTACCTTGTCCTACTGTTATAATGGATGTGTTACCTTGTCCCTGTTATAATGTCCTACTGTTATAATGGATGTGTTACCTTGTCCTACTGTTATAATGGATGTGTTACCTTGTCCTACTCCTACTGTTATAATGGATGTGTTACCTTGTCCCGGTCCTACTGTTATAATGGATGTGTTACCTGTCCTACTGTTATAATGGATGTGTTACCTTGTCCTACTGTTTTAATGGATGTGTTACCTTGTCCCGGTCCTACTGTTATAATGGATGTGTTACCTTGTCCTACTGTTATAATGGATGTGTTACCTTGTCCTACTGTTTTAATGGATGTGTTACCTTGTCCCACTGTTCTAATGGATGTGTTACCTTGTCCCAGTCCTACTGTTTTAATGGATGTGTTACCTTGTCCCAGTCCTACTGTTTTATTGGATGTGTTACCTTGTCCTACTGTTTTAATGGATGTGTTACCTTGTCCCGGTCCTACTGTTTTAATGGATGTGTTACCTTGTCCTACTGTTTTAATGGATGTGTTACCTTGTCCCAGTCCTACTGTTCTAATGGATGTGTTACCTTGTCCTACTGTTTTATTGGATGTGTTACCTTGTCCTACTGTTTTAATGGATGTGTTACCTTGTCCCGGTCCTACTGTTTTAATGGATGTGTTACCTTGTCCTACTGTTTTAATGGATGTGTTACCTTGTCCCAGTCCTACTGTTTTAATGGATGTGTTACCTTGTCCCAGTCCTACTGTTATAATGGATGTGTTACCTTGTCCCAGTCCTACTGTTTTATGGATGGATGTTTTAATGGATTACCTTGTCCCAGTCCTACTGTTTTAATGGATGTGTTACCTTGTCCCAGTCCTACTGTTATAATGGATGTGTTACCTTGTCCCAGTCCTACTGTTATAATGGATGTGTTACCTTGTCCCAGTCCTACTGTTTTAATGGATGTGTTACCTTGTCCCGGTCCAACTGTTTTAATGGATGTGTTACCTTGTCCTACTGTTATAATGGATGTGTTACCTTGTCCCAGTTCTACTGTTATAATGGATGTGTTACCTTGTCCAGTCCTGCTGTTTTAATGGATGTGTTACATTGTCCCGGTCCTACTGTTTTAATGGATGTGTTACCTTGTCCCAGTCCTACTGTTTTAATGGATGTGTTACCTTGTCCCAGTCCTACTGTTATAATGGATGTGTTACCTTGTCCTACTGTTATAATGGATGTGTTACCTTGTCCTACTGTTTTAATGGATGTGTTACCTTGTCCCAGTCCTACTGTTTTAATGGATATGTACCTTGTCCCGGTCCAACTGTTTTAATGGATGTGTTACCTTGTCCCAGTTCTACTGTTGTAATGGATGTGTTACCTTGTCCCAGTCCTACTATAATGGATGTGTTACTGTCCTACTGTTTTAATGGATGTGTTACCTTGTCCAGGTCCTACTGTTTTAATGGATGTGTTACCTTGTCCTACTGTTTTAATGGATGTGTTACATTGTCCCGGTCCTACTGTTATAATGGATGTGTTACCTTGTCCCGGTCCTACTGTTTAATGGATGTGTTACCTTGTCCCAGTCCTACTGTTTTAATGGATGTGTTACCTTGTCCCAGTCCTACTGTTTTAATGGATGTGTTACCTTGTCCCAGTCCTACTGTTTTAATGGATGTGTTACCTTGTCCCAGTCCTACTGTTTTAATGGATGTGTTACCTTGTCCCAGTCATACTGTTATAATGGATGTGTTACCTTGTCCCAGTCCTACTGTTTTAATGGATGTGTTACCTTGTCCCAGTCCTACTGTTTTAATGGATGTGTTACCTTGTCCAGGTCCTACTGTTTTAATGGATGTGTTACCTTGTCCTACTGTTTTAATGGATGTGTTACCTTGTCCCAGTCCTACTGTTATAATGGATGTGTTACCTTGTCCCAGTCCTACTGTTTTAATGGATGTGTTACCTTGTCCTCCTACTGTTTTAATGGATGTGTTACCTTGTCCCAGTCCTACTGTTATAATGGATGTGTTACCTTGTCCCAGTCCTACTGTTATAATGGATGTGTTACCTTGTCCCAGTCCTACTGTTTTAATGGATGTGTTACCTTGTCCCGGTCCAACTGTTTTAATGGATGTGTTGTCCTACTGTTATAATGGATGTGTTACCTTGTCCCAGTTCTACTGTTATAATGGATGTGTTACCTTGTCCAGTCCTGTGTTTTAATGGATGTGTTACCTTGTCCCAGTCCTACTGTTATAATGGATGTGTTACCTTGTCCTACTGTTTTAATGGATGTGTTACCTTGTCCTACTGTTTTAATGGATGTGTTACCTTGTCCTACTGTTTTAATGGATGTGTTACCTTGTCCCAGTCCTACTGTTTTAATGGATGTGTTACCTTGTCCCAGTCCTACTGTTATAATGGATGTGTTACCTTGTCCTACTGTTTTAATGGATGTGTTACCTTGTCCTACTGTTTTAATGGATGTGTTACCTTGTCCCAGTCCTACTGTTATAATGGATATGTTACCTTGTCCCAGTTCTACTGTTATAATGTCCTTGTCCCAGTCCTACTGTTTTAATGGATGTGTTACATTGTCCCAGTCCTACTGTTATAATGGATGTGTTTACCTTGTCCTACTGTTATAATGGATGTGTTACCTTGTCCCAGTCCTACTGTTTTAATGGATGTGTTACATTGTCCCAGTCCTACTGTTATAATGGATGTGTTACCTTGTCCTACTGTTTTAATGGATGTGTTACCTTGTCCAGGTCCTACTGTTTTAATGGATGTGTTACCTTGTCCCAGTCATACTGTTATAATGGATGTGTACCTTGTCCCAGTCCTACTGTTTTAATGGATGTGTTACCTTGTCCCAGTCCTACTGTTATAATGGATGTGTTACCTTGTCCCAGTCCTACTGTTATAATGGATGTGTTACCTTGTCCTACTGTTATAATGGATGTGTTACCTTGTCCTACTGTTTTAATGGATGTGTTACCTTGTCCCGGTCCTACTGTTATAATGGATGTGTTACCTTGTCCTACTGTTATAATGGATGTGTTACCTTGTCCTACTGTTTTAATGGATGTGTTACCTTGTCCCAGTCCTACTGTTCTAATGGATGTGTTACCTTGTCCTACTGTTTTATTGGATGTGTTACCTTGTCCTACTGTTTTAATGGATGTGTTACCTTGTCCCGGTCCTACTGTTTTAATGGATGTGTTACCTTGTCCTACTGTTTTAATGGATGTGTTACCTTGTCCCAGTCCTACTGTTTAAATGGATGTGTTACCTTGTCCTACTGTTTTAATGGATGTGTTACCTTGTCCTACTGTTATAATGGATGTGTTACCTTGTCCCAGTCCTACTGTTTTAATGGATGTGTTACCTTGTCCTACTGTTTTAATGGATGTGTTACCTTGTCCCAGTCCTACTGTTATAATGGATGTGTTTCCTTGTCCCAGTCCTACTGTTTTAATGGATGTGTTACCTTGTCCCGGTCTGTTATAATGGATGTGTTACCTTGTCCCAGTCCTACTGTTCTAATGGATGTGTTACCTTGTCCTACTGTTTTATTGGATGTGTTACCTTGTCCCGGTCCTACTGTTATAATGGATGTGTTACCTTGTCCCGGTCCTACTGTTATAATGGATGTGTTACCTTGTCCTACTGTTATAATGGATGTGTTACCTTGTCCTACTGTTTTAATGGATGTGTTACCTTGTCCCGGTCCTACTGTTATAATGGATGTGTTACCTTGTCCTACTGTTATAATGGATGTGTTACCTTGTCCTACTGTTTTAATGGATGTGTTACCTTGTCCCAGTCCTACTGTTTTAATGGATGTGTTACCTTGTCCCAGTCCTACTGTTTTAATGGATGTGTTACCTTGTCCCAGTCCTACTGTTATAATGGATGTGTTACCTTGTCCTACTGTTTTAATGGATGTGTTACCTTGTCCCAGTCCTACTGTTTTAATGGATGTGTTACCTTGTCCCGGTCCTACTGTTTTAATGGATGTGTTACCTTGTCCCAGTCCTACTGTTATAATGGATGTGTTACCTTGTCCCTGTCCTACTGTTTTAATGGATGTGTTACCTTGTCCCAGTCCTACTGTTATAATGGATGTGTTACCTTGTCCTACTGTTTTAATGGATGTGTTACCTTGTCCAGGTCCTGTTTTAATGGATGTGTTACTGTTTTAATGGATGTGTTACCTTGTCCCGGTCCTACTGTTTTAATGGATGTGTTACCTTGTCCCGGTCCTACTGTTTTAATGGATGTGTTACCTTGTCCTTGTCCTACTGTTTTAATGGATGTGTTACCTTGTCCCGGTCCTACTGTTTTAATGGATGTGTTACCTTGTCCCAGTCCTACTGTTTTAATGGATGTGTTACCTTGTCCCAGTCCTACTGTTTTAATGGATGTGTTACCTTGTCCCAGTCCTGTTATAATGGATGTGTTACCTTGTCCCAGTCCTACTGTTTTAATGGATGTGTTACCTTGTCCCAGTCCTACTGTTTTAATGGATGTGTTACCTTGTCCAGGTCCTACTGTTTTAATGGATGTGTTACCTTGTCCTACTGTGTTTTAATGGATGTGTTACCTTGTCCCAGTCCTACTGTTATAATGGATGTGTTACCTTGTCCCAGTCCTACTGTTTTAATGGATGTGTTACCTTGTCCCGGTCCTACTGTTTTAATGGATGTGTTACCTTGTCCCAGTCCTACTGTTATAATGGATGTGTTACCTTGTCCCAGTCCTACTGTTATAATGGATGTGTTACCTTGTCCCAGTCTGTTTTAATGGATGTGTTACCTTGTCCCGGTCCAACTGTTTTAATGGATGTGTTACCTTGTCCTACTGTTATAATGGATGTGTTACCTTGTCCCAGTTCTACTGTTATAATGGATGTGTTACCTTGTTCCAGTCCTACTGTTTTAATGGATGTGTTACCTTGTCCCAGTCCTACTGTTTTAATGGATGTGTTACCTTGTCCTACTGTTTTAATGGATGTGTTACCTTGTCCTACTGTTATAATGGATGTGTTACCTTGTTCCAGTCCTACTGTTTTAATGGATGTGTTACCTTGTCCCAGTCCTACTGTTTTAATGGATGTGTTACCTTGTCCCAGTCCTACTGTTATAATGGATGTGTTACCTTGTCCTACTGTTTTAATGGATGTGTTACCTTGTCCTACTGTTTTAATGGATGTGTTACCTTGTCCCAGTCCTACTGTTTTAATGGATGTGTTACCTTGTCCCAGTTCTACTGTTATAATGGATGTATTACCTTGTCCCGGTCCTACTGTTTTAATGGATGTGTTACCTTGTCCCAGTCCTACTGTTATAATGGATGTGTTACCTTGTCCTACTGTTATAATGGATGTGTTACCTTGTCCCAGTCCTACTGTTTTAATGGATGTGTTACATTGTCCCAGTCCTACTGTTATAATGGATGTTTTACCTCGTCCTACTGTTTTAATGGATGTGTTACCTTGTCCCAGTCCTACTGTTTTAATGGATGTGTTACCTTGTCCCAGTCCTACTGTTTTAATGGATGTGTTACCTTGTCCCAGTCCTACTGTTTTAATGGATGTGTTACCTTGTCCCAGTCCTACTGTTTTAATGGATGTGTTACCTTGTCCCAGTCCTACTGTTATAATGGATGTGTTACCTTGTCCTACTGTTATAATGGATGTGTTACCTTGTCCTACTGTTTTAATGGATGTGTTACCTTGTCCCGGTCCTACTGTTATAATGGATGTGTTACCTTGTCCTACTGTTATAATGGATGTGTTACCTTGTCCTACTGTTTTAATGGATGTGTTACCTTGTCCCAGTCCTACTGTTCTAATGGATGTGTTACCTTGTCCTACTGTTTTATTGGATGGATTGTCCTACTGTTTTAATGGATGTGTTACCTTGTCCCAGTCCTACTGTTTTAATGGATGTGTTACCTTGTCCTACTGTTTTAATGGATGTGTTACCTTGTCCCAGTCCTACTGTTTAAATGGATGTGTTACCTTGGCCTACTGTTTTAATGGATGTGTTACCTTGTCCTACTGTTATAATGGATGTGTTACCTTGTCCCAGTCCTACTGTTTTAATTGATGTGTTACCTTGTCCCAGTCCAACTGTTATAATGGATGTGTTACCTTGTCCCGGTCCTACTGTTATAATGGATGTGTTTCCTTGACCCAGTCCTACTGTTTTAATGGATGTGTTACCTTGTCCCGGTACTGTTATAATGGATGTGTTACCTTGTCCCAGTCCTACTGTTCTAATGGATGTGTTACCTTGTCCTACTGTTTTATTGGATGTGTTACCTTGTCCCGGTCCTACTGTTATAATGGATGTGTTACCTTGTCCCGGTCCTACTGTTATAATGGATGTGTTACCTTGTCCTACTGTTATAATGGATGGTTACCTTGTCCTACTGTTTTAATGGATGTGTTACCTTGTCCCGGTCCTACTGTTATAATGGATGTGTTACCTTGTCCTACTGTTATAATGGATGTGTTACCTTGTCCTACTGTTTTAATGGATGTGTTACCTTGTCCCAGTCCTACTGTTCTAATGGATGTGTTACCTTGTCCCAGTCCTACTGTTTTAATGGATGTGTTACCTTGTCCCAGTCCTACTGTTTTATTGGATGTGTTACCTTGTCCTACTGTTTTAATGGATGTGTTACCTTGTCCCGGTCCTACTGTTTTAATGGATGTGTTACCTTGTCCTACTGTTTTAATGGATGTGTTACCTTGTCCCAGTCCTACTGTTCTAATGGATGTGTTACCTTGTCCTACTGTTTTATTGGATGTGTTACCTTGTCCTACTGTTTTAATGGATGTGTTACCTTGTCCCGGTCCTACTGTTTTAATGGATGTGTTACCTTGTCCTACTGTTTTAATGGATGTGTTACCTTGTCCCAGTCCTACTGTTTTAATGGATGTGTTACCTTGTCCCAGTCCAACTGTTATAATGGATGTGTTACCTTGTCCCAGTCCTACTGTTTTGATGGATGTGTCACAGTCCTACTGTTTTAATGGATGTGTTACCTTGTCCCGGTCCTACTTTTTTAATGGATGTGTTACCTTGTCCCAGTCCTACTGTTATAATGGATGTGTTACCTTGTCCCGGTCCTACTGTTATAATGGATGTGTTACCTTGTCCCAGTCCTAATGTTTTAATGGATGTGTTACCTTGTCCCGGTCCAACTGTTTTAATGGATGTGTTACCTTGTCCTACTGTTATAATGGATGTGTTACCTTGTCCCAGTTCTACTGTTATAATGGATGTGTTACCTTGTTCCAGTCCTGCTGTTTTAATGGATGTGTTACATTGTCCCGGTCCTACTGTTTTAATGGATGTGTTACCTTGTCCCAGTCCTACTGTTTTAATGGATGTGTTACCTTGTCCCAGTCCTACTGTTATAATGGATGTGTTACCTTGTCCTACTGTTTTAATGGATGTGTTACCTTGTCCTACTGTTTTAATGGATGTGTTACCTTGTCCCAGTCCTACTGTTTTAATGGATATGTACCTTGTCCCGGTCCAACTGTTTTAATGGATGTGTTACCTTGTCCCAGTTCTACTGTTATAATGGATGTATTACCTTGTCCCAGTCCTACTGTTTTAATGGATGTGTTACATTGTCCCAGTCCTACTGTTATAATGGATGTGTTACCTTGTCCTACTGTTTTAATGGATGTGTTACCTTGTCCAGGTCCTACTGTTTTAATGGATGTGTTACCTTGTCCTACTGTTTTAATGGATGTGTTACATTGTCCCGGTCCTACTGTTATAATGGATGTGTTACCTTGTCCCGGTCCTACTGTTATAATGGATGTTTTACCTTGTCCCAGTCCTACTGTTTTAATGGATGTGTTACCTTGTCCCAGTCCTACTGTTTTAATGGATGTGTTACCTTGTCCCAGTCCTACTGTTTTAATGGATGTGTTACCTTGTCCCAGTCCTACTGTTTTAATGGATGTGTTACCTTGTCCCAGTCATACTGTTATAATGGATGTGTTACCTTGTCCAGGTCCTACTGTTTTAATGGATGTGTTACCTTGTCCTACTGTTTTAATGGATGTGTTACCTTGTCCAGGTCCTACTGTTTTAATGGATGTGTTACCTTGTCCCAGTCCTACTGTTATAATGGATGTGTACCTTGTCCCAGTCCTACTGTTTTAATGGATGTGTTACCTTGTCCCAGTCCTACTGTTATAATGGATGTGTTACCTTGTCCTACTGTTATAATGGATGTGTTACCTTGTCCTACTGTTTTAATGGATGTGTTACCTTGTCCCGGTCCTACTGTTATAATGGATGTGTTACCTTGTCCTACTGTTATAATGGATGTGTTACCTTGTCCTACTGTTTTAATGGATGTGTTACCTTGTCCCAGTCATACTGTTCTAATGGATGTGTTACCTTGTCCTACTGTTTTATTGGATGTGTTACCTTGTCCTACTGTTTTAATGGATGTGTTACCTTGTCCTACTGTTTTAATGGATGTGTTACCTTGTCCTACTGTTATAATGGATGTGTTACCTTGTCCCAGTCCTACTGTTTAAATGGATGTGTTACCTTGGCCTACTGTTTTAATGGATGTGTTACCTTGTCCTACTGTTATAATGGATGTGTTACCTTGTCCCAGTCCTACTGTTTTAATTGATGTGTTACCTTGTCCCAGTCCAACTGTTATAATGGATGTGTTACCTTGTCCCGGTCCTACTGTTATAATGGATGTGTTTCCTTGTCCCAGTCCTACTGTTTTAATGGATGTGTTACCTTGTCCCGGTCGTACTGTTATAATGGATGTGTTACCTTGTCCCAGTCCTACTGTTCTAATGGATGTGTTACCTTGTCCCGGTCCTACTGTTATAATGGATGTGTTACCTTGTCCCGGTCCTACTGTTATAATGGATGTGTTACCTTGTCCTACTGTTATAATGGATGTGTTACCTTACATTTACATTTACATTTAAGTCATTTAGCAGACGCTCTTATCCAGAGCGACTTACAAATTGGATGTGCAAGTAGAGATACTGTGGTGCAAAAGGAGCTAAATAAATAAATACAGTATGGGAATGAGGTAGATAGATGGGCTGTATACAGATGGGCTATGAACAGGTGCAGTGATCTGTGAGCTGCTCTGTTAGATGGTTCTTAAAGCTATTGTCCTACTGTTTTAATGGATGTGTTACCTTGTCCCGGTCCTACTGTTATAATGGATGTGTTACCTTGTCCTACTGTTATAATGGATGTGTTACCTTGTCCCGGTCCTACTGTTATAATGGATGTGTTACCTTGTCCCGGTCCTACTGTTATAATGGATGTGTTACCTTGTCCTACTGTTATAATGGATGTGTTACCTTGTCCTACTGTTATAATGGATGTGTTACCTTGTCCTACTGTTATAATGGATGTGTTACCTTGTCCTACTGTTATAATGGATGTGTTACCTTGTCCTACTGTTATAATGGATGTGTTACCTTGTCCTACTGTTATAATGGATGTGTTACCTTGTCCTACTGTTATAATGGATGTGTTACCTTGTCCTACTGTTATAATGGATGTGTTACCTTGTCCTACTGTTATAATGGATGTGTTACCTTGTCCTACTGTTATAATGGATGTGTTACCTTGTCCCGGTCCTACTGTTATAATGGATGTGTTACCTTGTCCTACTGTTATAATGGATGTGTTACCTTGTCCTACTGTTATAATGGATGTGTTACCTTGTCCCGGTCCTACTGTTATAATGGATGTGTTACCTTGTCCTACTGTTATAATGGATGTGTTACCTTGTCCTACTGTTATAATGGATGTGTTACCTTGTCCTACTGTTATAATGGATGTGTTACCTTGTCCTACTGTTATAATGGATGTGTTACCTTGTCCTACTGTTATAATGGATGTGTTACCTTGTCCTACTGTTATAATGGATGTGTTACCTTGTCCCGGTCCTACTGTTATAATGGATGTGTTACCTTGTCCTACTGTTATAATGGATGTGTTACCTTGTCCTACTGTTTTAATGGTTGTGTTACCTTGTCCCGGTCCTACTGTTATAATGGATGTGTTACCTTGTCCTACTGTTATAATGGATGTGTTACCTTGTCCTACTGTTTTAATGGATGTGTTACCTTGTCCCGGTCCTACTGTTATAATGGATGTGTTACCTTGTCCCGGTCCTACTGTTATAATGGATGTGTTACCTTGTCCTACTGTTATAATGGATGTGTTACCTTGTCCTACTGTTATAATGGATGTGTTACCTTGTCCTACTGTTATAATGGATGTGTTACCTTGTCCTACTGTTATAATGGATGTGTTACCTTGTCCTACTGTTTTAATGGATGTGTTACCTTGTCCTACTGTTATAATGGATGTGTTACCTTGTCCCGGTCCTACTGTTATAATGGATGTGTTACCTTGTCCTACTGTTATAATGGATGTGTTACCTTGTCCTACTGTTATAATGGATGTGTTACCTTGTCCCGGTCCTACTGTTATAATGGATGTGTTACCTTGTCCTACTGTTATAATGGATGTGTTACCTTGTCCTACTGTTATAATGGATGTGTTACCTTGTCCTACTGTTATAATGGATGTGTTACCTTGTCCTACTGTTATAATGGATGTGTTACCTTGTCCTACTGTTATAATGGATGTGTTACCTTGTCCTACTGTTATAATGGATGTGTTACCTTGTCCCGGTCCTACTGTTATAATGGATGTGTTACCTTGTCCTACTGTTATAATGGATGTGTTACCTTGTCCTACTGTTTTAATGGATGTGTTACCTTGTCCCGGTCCTACTGTTATAATGGATGTGTTACCTTGTCCTACTGTTATAATGGATGTGTTACCTTGTCCTACTGTTTTAATGGATGTGTTACCTTGTCCCGGTCCTACTGTTATAATGGATGTGTTACCTTGTCCCGGTCCTACTGTTATAATGGATGTGTTACCTTGTCCTACTGTTATAATGGATGTGTTACCTTGTCCTACTGTTTTAATGGATGTGTTACCTTGTCCCAGTCCTACTGTTCTAATGGATGTGTTACCTTGTCCTACTGTTTTATTGGATGTGTTACCTTGTCCTACTGTTTTAATGGATGTGTTACCTTGTCCTACTGTTTTAATGGATGTGTTACATTGGCCTACTGTTTTAATGGATGTGTTACCTTGTCCCAGTCCTACTGTTTAAATGGATGTGTTACCTTGGCCTACTGTTTTAATGGATGTGTTACCTTGTCCCAGTCCTACTGTTTAAATGGATGTGTTACCTTGTCCCAGTCCTACTGTTTTAATGGATGTGTTACCTTGTCCTACTGTTTTAATGGATGTGTTACCTTGTCCCAGTCCTACTGTTTAAATGGATGTGTTACCTTGGCCTACTGTTTTAATGGATGTGTTACCTTGTCCCAGTCCTACTGTTTAAATGGATGTGTTACTGTTTAAATGGATGTGTTACCTTGGCCTACTGTTTTAATGGATGTGTTACCTTGTCCTACTGTTTTATTGGATGTGTTACCTTGTCCCGGTCCTACTGTTATAATGGATGTGTTACCTTGTCCCAGTCCTACTGTTTTAATGGATGTGTTACCTTGTCCTACTGTTTTATTGGATGTGTTACCTTGTCCCGGTCCTACTGTTATAATGGATGTGTTACCTTGTCCCGGTCCTACTGTTATAATGGATGTGTTACCTTGTCCCAGTCCTACTGTTTTAATTGATGTGTTACCTTGTCCCAGTCCAACTGTTATAATGGATGTGTTACCTTGTCCCGGTCCTACTGTTATAATGGATGTGTTACCTTGTCCCAGTCCTACTGTTCTAATGGATGTGTTACCTTGTCCTACTGTTTTATTGGATGTGTTACCTTGTCCCGGTCCTACTGTTATAATGGATGTGTTACCTTGTCCCGGTCCTACTGTTATAATGGATGTGTTACCTTGTCCCAGTCCTACTGTTCTAATGGATGTGTTACCTTGTCCTACTGTTTTATTGGATGTGTTACCTTGTCCTACTGTTTTAATGGATGTGTTACCTTGTCCCGGTCCTACTGTTTTAATGGATGTGTTACCTTGTCCTACTGTTTTAATGGATGTGTTACCTTGTCCCAGTCCTACTGTTTAAATGGATGTGTTACCTTGGCCTACTGTTTTAATGGATGTGTTACCTTGTCCTACTGTTTTATTGGATGTGTTACCTTGTCCCGGTCCTACTGTTATAATGGATGTGTTACCTTGTCCCAGTCCTACTGTTTTAATGGATGTGTTACCTTGTCCTACTGTTTTATTGGATGTGTTACCTTGTCCCGGTCCTACTGTTATAATGGATGTGTTACCTTGTCCCGGTCCTACTGTTATAATGGATGTGTTACCTTGTCCCAGTCCTACTGTTTTAATTGATGTGTTACCTTGTCCCAGTCCAACTGTTATAATGGATGTGTTACCTTGTCCCGGTCCTACTGTTATAATGGATGTGTTTCCTTGTCCCAGTCCTACTGTTATAATGGATGTGTTACCTTGTCCCGGTCCTACTGTTATAATGGATGTGTTACCTTGTCCCGGTCCTACTGTTTTAATGGATGTGTTACCTTGTCCTACTGTTTTAATGGATGTGTTACCTTGTCCTACTGTTTTAATGGATGTGTTACCTTGTCCCGGTCCTACTGTTTTAATGGATGTGTTACCTTGTCCTACTGTTTTAATGGATGTGTTACCTTGTCCCGGTCCTACTGTTATAATGGATGTGTTACCTTGTCCTACTGTTATAATGGATGTGTTACCTTGTCCTACTGTTTTAATGGATGTGTTACCTTGTCCTACTGTTTTAATGGATGTGTTACCTTGTCCCGGTCCTACTGTTTTAATGGATGTGTTACCTTGTCCTACTGTTTTAATGGATGTGTTACCTTGTCCTACTGTTTAAATGGATGTGTTACCTTGTCCTACTGTTTTAATGGATGTGTTACCTTGTCCCAGTCCTACTGTTTTAATGGATGTGTTACCTTGTCCTACTGTTTTATTGGATGTGTTACCTTGTCCCGGTCCTACTGTTATAATGGATGTGTTACCTTGTCCCGGTCCTACTGTTATAATGGATGTGTTACCTTGTCCCAGTCCTACTGTTTTAATTGATGTGTTACCTTGTCCCAGTCCATCTGTTATAATGGATGTGTTACCTTGTCCCGGTCCTACTGTTATAATGGATGTGTTTCCTTGTCCCAGTCCTACTGTTTTAATGGATGTGTTACCTTGTCCCGGTCCTACTGTTATAATGGATGTGTTACCTTGTCCCAGTCCTACTGTTTTAATGGATGTGTTACCTTGTCCCAGTCCTACTGTTTTAATGGATGTGTTACCTTGTCCCAGTCCTACTGTTTTAATGGATGTGTTACCTTGTCCAGGTCCTACTGTTTTAATGGATGTGTTACATTGTCCCAGTCCTACTGTTATAATGGATGTGTTACCTTGTCCTACTGTTTAAATGGATGTGTTACCTTGTCCTACTGTTTAAATGGATGTGTTACCTTGTCCTACTGTTAAATGGATGTGTTACCTTGTCCTACTGTTATAATGGATGTGTTACCTTGTCCTACTGTTATAATGGATGTGTTACCTTGTCCTACTGTTATAATGGATGTGTTACCGTGTCCTACTGTTATAATGGATGTGTTACCTTGTCCTACTGTTATAATGGATGTGTTACCGTGTCCTACTGTTATAATGGATGTGTTACCTTGTCCTACTGTTTAAATGGATGTGTTACCTTGTCCCTGTCCTACTGTTTAAATGGATCTGTTACCTTGTCCTACTGTTAAAATGGATCTGTTACCTTGTCCCAGTCCTACTGTTCCTACCCTCTCTCTCAACCTATGAATGCTCAGCTATGAAAAGACAACCGACACTTGCTCCTGAGGTGTTGAACTGTTGCATCCTCTATAACCACTGTGGTTATTATTTTGATGTATAGAGGGCTTTTGTAAAATATATATTTGATTGATTGTGTTCTGTGCTGGATGCTGTGTATTCACTAACTGTCTGAGTGATGGGACCTGTATACAGTATCTGGAACAGGAAGTTATCTGGTTATGCTTGAACCTGTTGTTATAGTGGACAAGCTAACTAATACTATTTTTATAGAAGGCCTAGGCCTTAGGTTTATGTCTTTTTTTACAGCAGATGAACTAAATGAACTGTTTTTATTCAAACTCAAACCCTATGGAAATGCCTTTGCTTCGGGTTATGCCTTATGGAAGAAACGACACACGCAGGGATGAGACGACTTACACCTCGTCTAATTCTCCCTTGTGCTCATAGGGTGAACTGGTGATAAACTGCCAGCCTGTATACTCTGCAAACAAAATCATAAGAAAAGTCACTCTGATACCGAAACTAAATAACAAAGCATTTATAATGAAAACGCATCATTATTGGTTAGAATGAGATTTCATGACTCATGACGCCGTCTGCGTTTCCAGCTCCGGTCGTCTAATCTAAAAGGAGAATGTGTTGCCAACGCGCCAAACAGAGCTGGTGATAAACATCGTTATAGGATACTGATTATATATATTGAGCACCTACTCACTACTGATATTAACCTTAAACAATTTATAATAAGCAAAATATCACCAATTAGTTAACTGGCATATCGGCTGATGACTGGTCGAGTAATCTCTTCTGCCAGGAAGTCCTTCATAAGGATTAGTGACACGTCTATTAAATGCACCACCATCCAGACAGACTGACAGGAACCTCTGACTGGATAATATATATATATATTTTTTTTTCACCTTTATTTAACCAGGTAGGCTAGTTGAGAACAAATTCTCATTTGCAACTGCGACCTGGCCAAGATAAAGCATAGCAGTGTGAACAGACAACACAGAGTTACACATGGAGTAAACAATTAACAAGTCAATAACACAGTAGAAAAAAAGGGGGAGTCTATATACAATGTGTGCAAAAGGCATGAGGAGGTAGGCGAATAATTACAATTTTGCAGATTAACACTGGAGTGATAAATGATCAGATGGTCATGTACAGGTAGAGATATTGGTGTGCAAAAGAGCAGAAAAGTAAATAAATAAAAACAGTATGGGGATGAGGTAGGTGAAAATGGGTGGGCTATTTACCAATAGACTATGTACAGCTGCAGCGATCGGTTAGCTGCTCAGATAGCTGATGTTTGAAGTTGGTGAGGGAGATAAAAGTCTCCAACTTCAGCGATTTTTGCAATTCGTTCCAGTCACAGGCAGCAGAGTACTGGAACGAAAGGCGGCCAAATGAGGTGTTGGCTTTAGGGATGATCAGTGAGATACACCTGCTGGAGCGCGTGCTACGGATGGGTGTTGCCATCGTGACCAGTGAACTGAGATAAGGCGGAGCTTTACCTAGCATGGACTTGTAGATGACCTGGAGCCAGTGGGTCTGGCGACGAATATGTAGCGAGGGCCAGCCGACTAGAGCATACAAGTCGCAGTGGTGGGTGGTATAAGGTGCTTTAGTGACAAAACGGATGGCACTGTGATAGACTGCATCCAGTTTGCTGAGTAGAGTGTTGGAAGCCATTTTGTAGATGACATCGCCGAAGTCGAGGATCGGTAGGATAGTCAGTTTTACTAGGGTAAGCTTGGCGGCGTGAGTGAAGGAGGCTTTGTTGCGGAATAGAAAGCCGACTCTTGATTTGATTTTCGATTGGAGATGTTTGATATGAGTCTGGAAGGAGAGTTTGCAGGCTAGCCAGACACCTAGGTACTTATAGATGTCCACATATTCAAGGTCGGAACCATCCAGAGTGGTGATGCTAGTCGGGCATGCGGGTGCAGGCAGCGATCGGTTGAAAAGCATGCATTTGGTTTTACTAGCGTTTAAGAGCAGTTGGAGGCCACGGAAGGAGTGTTGTATGGCATTGAAGCTCGTTTGGAGGTTAGATAGCACAGTGTCCAATGACGGGACGAAAGTATATAGAATGGTGTCGTCTGCGTAGAGGTGGATCAGGGAATCGCCCGCAGCAAGAGCAACATCATTGATATATACAGAGAAAAGAGTCGGCCCGAAAATTGAACCCTGTGGCACCCCCATAGAGACTGCCAGAGGACCGGACAGCATGCCCTCCGATTTGACACACTGAACTCTGTCTGCAAAGTAATTGGTGAACCAGGCAAGGCAGTCATCCGAAAAACCGAGGCTACTGAGTCTGCCGATAAGAATATGGTGATTGACAGAGTCGAAAGCCTTGGCAAGGTCGATGAAGACGGCTGCACAGTACTATCTTTTATCGATGGCGGTTATGATATCGTTTAGTACCTTGAGTGTGGCTGAGGTGCACCCGTGACCGGCTCGGAAACCAGATTGCACAGCGGAGAAGGTACGGTGGGATTCGAGATGGTCAGTGACCTGTTTGTTGACTTGGCTTTCGAAGACCTTAGATAGGCAGGGCAGGATGGATATAGGTCTGTAACAGTTTGGGTCCAGGGTGTCTCCCCTTTGAAGAGGGGATGACTGCGGCAGCTTTCCAATCCTTGGGGATCTCAGACGATATGAAAGAGAGGTTGAACAGGCTGGTAATAGGGGTTGCGACAATGGCGGCGGATAGTTTCAGAAATAGAGGGTCCAGATTGTCAAGCCCAGCTGATTTGTACGGGTCCAGGTTTTGCAGCTCTTTCAGAACATCTGCTATCTGGATTTGGGTAAAGGAGAACCTGGAGAGGCTTGGGCGAGGAGCTGCGGGGGGGGCGGAGCTGTTGGCCGAGGTTGGAGTAGCCAGGCGGAAGGCATGGCCAGCCGTTGAGAAATGCTTATTGAAGTTTTCGATAATCATTGATTTATCAGTGGTGACCGTGTTACCTGTCAGACAGACTGACAGGAACCTCTGACTGGATATAATACATCACCATCCAGACAGACTGACAGGAACCTCTGGCTGGATATAATACATCACCATCCAGACAGACTGACAGGAACCTCTGGATGTAATAAATCACCATCCAGACAGACTGACAGGAACCTCTGACTGGATATAATACATCACCATCCAGACAGACTGACAGGAACCTCTGACTGGATATAATACATCACCATCCAGACAGACTGACAGGAACCTCTGACTGGATATAATACATCACCATCCAGACAGACTGACAGGAACCTCTGACTGGATATAATACATCACCATCCAGACAGACTGACAGGAACCTCTGACTGGATATAATACATCACCATCCAGACAGACTGACAAGAAACCTCTGGATGTAATAAATCACCATCCAGACAGACTGACAGGAACCTCTGACTGGATATAATACATCACCATCCAGACAGACTGACAGGAACCTCTGACTGGATATAATACATCACCATCCAGACAGACTGACAGGAACCTCTGACTGGATATAATACATCACCATCCAGACAGACTGACAGGAACCTCTGACTGGATGTAATACATCACCATCCAGACAGACTGACAGGAACCTCTGACTGGATATAATACATCACCATCCAGACAGACTGACAGGAACCTCTGACTGGATATAATACATCACCATCCAGACAGACTGACAAGAAACCTCTGACTGGATATAATACATCACCATCCAGACAGACTGACAGGAACCTCTGACTGGATATAATACATCACCATCCAGACAGACTGACAGGAACCTCTGGATGTAATACATCACCATCCAGACAGACTGACAGGAACCTCTGATTGGATATAATACATCACCATCCAGACAGACTGACAGGAACCTCTGGATGTAATACATCACCATCCAGACAGACTGACAGGAACCTCTGATTGGATATAATACATCACCATCCAGACAGACTGACAGGAACCTCTGACTGGATATAATACATCACCATCCAGACAGACTGACAGGAACCTCTGACTGGATATAATACATCACCTTCCGCTGGGATTTTGTGATGTATCGCCACCATCTCTCTACAACACACACACTCATACTCTAGCTATTATCTGGCAGCATCCCCACTCACACCAGATTGTGTCACCATCTCTCTACAACACACACACTCATACTCTAGCTATTATCTGGCAGCATCCCCACTCACACCAGATTGTGTCACCGCTACGCCGGTTCTCTAGCTTAAGTGTATCTGTGTTAATGCTCCGAGAAATGAACTCTTTGATCTGGGGCAACGATCGTTTCAAACACGAACGGCTTCAGTAGGTATATCGGCTCACTAACTAAAATGATTTCACCCTCCGTTATAGAGCCACTCGGTAAATTCAGCCATTTTGGGGAGTTCCTAAATGTTCTCTCCTGCCAGTGACGCAACAATATCAATATGGAGATTTACAGTTACAGGTAACTGACGTTATAAATCCTAGTGTTTCCATTCCCCTTTTAAGGGCCAAGAGTTTTTCATAAGCTGTTTTTTGACTTGGGGACGTTGAAAATGCTCTATAAATACCATGTACTATTATTGCAATTATAATTGTTATAATTATAATAATAATAATAATAATCAGTATGCTGTAGCCTATATTGATTTAGTGGAATAATCAAACATTATGTTTCGGCAGATGTAAAAAAGGTATTTCTCTAGTCGTCACGAGTCACGACCATCCACACAGTCGATTGGGCTACAAGAGATCCCATCATATTGCAGAAACAGTTGCACTGTAGCTTCCCCTGTTGGTTTTTATATTGTCGTTACTTCATAACGTTAGAATAAAATCCTTCCCCCTCATCTTTCTCTCATCTGTAATATGAACGGGTACAGAATATCTGTCTCTCACTCACTCACACACAGACACACACAAAGAAACCATCTCACCCTCAGTTTGGAGAGCCCTTAAGTGTGTCCTTTCTCTTTCTTTCTTTCATTCAGAAAAACATCCTCTTCTCTCTGCAGTTACATTCATATTCTCTGGGAACGTCTTCCACCCTTCCATTCCATTATTGTCACACTATGAGCGACAGGATTTATATTCAAAGCAGAAAAGGGGAGATTGCAGCACTGTTGAATGTGAAACCTGATTGCAGAGAGAGTGGCATGCTGTGTCCATATAAAGCTGGCAATGCCAGATGATGACAAAAAGCTCTGAAGAAAGGCCAAGAGGCCGACACATAAGCATGAGTAAAAACAGTGATACCAGCAAGAGCAGTGTGTGGGTTACTCTCTTCTTTCAATGCCTGATGATTAAAATAACAGGGTGGGGGCTTGATTCAGTCCAAATCACTGAAGTTCAGTGCTAGAGCATGATTTAAAGGTCATTTACGATCATATGCAGTTACCGTGAATGCATTCTCTGCTACCGCGAGAACGCTGCCTTAGCATTTCCATTGCGCCGTGGCGCAGCTCTACAGCGTTACGGATTGAATGGAGTCCTAAACAAGTTTTGTCAAAACGGAGTTTGGTGACATACTGTATGTGATGCGATACACATCACAGGAGTTTGGTGACATACTGTATGTGATGCGATACACATCACAGGAGTTTGGTGACATACTGTATGTGATGCGATACACATCACAGGAGGTTGGTGGCACCTTAATTGGGGAGGACGGGCTCGTGGTAATGTCTGAAGCGGATTAAGTGGAATGGTATCCAACTCATCAAACATATGGTTTCCATTGTTTCCAGGTGTTTGACACCGTTCCATTTGCTCCGTTCCAGCCATTATTATGACCCGTCCTCCACTCAGCAGCCTCCTGTGATATATGTATACCAATATCTGCATCATCCATAGTGATTTTGAATTGAGTTATCACATATGAGAGGTAGCCATTGCCTGCGTATACACATGCAGTCCAATTCTGATTTCTTTCCACTAATTGGTATTTTGATCAATCAAGTCAGATCTTTTCACATCAGATCTTTTCAAAGCTGATCTGATTGGTCAAAAAGAGTTCAGAATAGGACTGCCTGCGTCAATGCAGCCTATGAGGGTTATATTTTCTTTCTTTCCCTCCATCAAATGGGATGCGAATTGTAAACTCTATTTCTATGAGTATGTGGAATGACTGCAGTAACACATTGGGTTGTTGTCAAGGGCAAACACCTCTTTACTACAGTACAAACCAGTGGAGTCAAAACCTTCCAGCACCTTCCCAGTCTATCATTGAGCTAACTAGGCTGAGGCTCACTTGTTTGCCAATCAAGGTCTGATTGGTTGGACAATCAGCCACAAACCTTCAAAAACTGCTGCTGCTCAAATACAAGTGAGGAGGAGCTGTGTACCAAGAGAAAACTGAAGGTTTTCCACCGCGACAGGGTGTAGCCATGGGGCGCTCATGCTCTCAAAATGTTGGTGCCCAGAGAAGACACGTTTCTGAGGTGAGCAGGACGATTATGAGAAGTTATGTCGGGATGCCACCGGGCTGCAAGCAAAGTCAGGAGAAGAGAAGTATTGGGACAGGGACAGAAAGGTGTAATGGAGGAGGTAGAAGAAGAGGAAGAAGAGGTTTTAATTTGATGGAGGAAGATGGAGATAAAAATGGACATGGTGGTGTTGCAGAAGAGGGGTGTCAAGTTCAAACAGAGTGGTGTCAAGTTCAAACCGAGTGGTGTCAAGTTCAAACAGAGTGGTGTCAAGTTCAAACAGAGTGGTGTCAAGTTCAAACAGAGTGGTGTCAAGTTCAAACAGAGTGGTGTCAAGTTCAAAAAAGAGTGGTGTCAAGTGCAAACAGAGTGGTGTCAAGTGCAAACAGAGTGGTGTCAAGTTCAAACAGAGTGGTGTCAAGTTCAAACAGAGTGGTGTCAAACAGAGTGGTGTCAAGCAAACAGAGTGGTGTCAAGTTCAAACAGAGTGGTGTCAAGTTCAAAAAGAGTGGTGTCAAGTTCAAACAGAGTGGTGTCAAGTTCAAACAGAGTGGTGTCAAGTTCAAACAGAGTGGTGTCAAGTTCAAACAGAGTGGTGTCAAGTTCAAACAGAGTGGTGTCAAGTTCAAACAGAGTGGTGTCAAGTTCAAACAGAGTGGTGTCAAGTTCAAAAGTGGTGTCAAGTTCAAACAGAGTCAAGTTCAAACAGAGTGGTGTCAAGTGCAAACAGAGTGGTGTCAAGTTCAAACAGAGTGGTGTCAAGTTCAAAAGAGTGGTGTCAAGTTCAAACAGAGTGGTGTCAAAAACAGAGTGGTGTCACAGAGTGGTGTCAAGTTCAAACAGAGTGGTGTCAAGTTCAAACAGAGTGGTGTCAAGTTCAAACAGAGTGGTGTCAAGTGCAAACAGAGTGGTGTCAAGTTCAAACAGAGTGGTGTCAAGTTCAAACAGAGTGGTGTCAAGTTCAAACAGAGTGGTGTCAAGTTCAAACAGAGTGGTGTCAAGTGCAAACCGAGTGGTGTCAAGTGCAAACAGAGTGGTGTCAAGTTCTGGAGGGGAAATGGAAATGAATGAGGGAGAGTTGAGTGAGATGGAAGGTGTGGTGAAGAGCTTGGAACACGAGCCTGGCGTCAATGGACATGATAAAAAATAATCCGGAGAAAGTGGATCCTTGCCTTTTGGAAGCTCCATTTGTGGTTTCAGGGTGGGTGGGAATGGTGTTTGGTGCAGTTGAATCAGTGAAGGTAACCTGTAGTGATATTTGTTTGTGCTTTGTGTGACGCAGCTTTGGTCAAGATCTGTTTCTTGCTTTGCTCTTAGGAACAGGGCACGTTTGAAATGAGTGATTTCTGGGGTAGCGTTAAAGTGTGGAGGCGGAGCAATTGAAGTTGAAGATCCCTGGTGTTTGTGATGCCCACCGTTTTGATGTGACGCAGAACTGGTGGTGAGCGTGATGAAACAGAGGAGTCACTGTCAGTCCTTCAGTCTTTACCAGACCAAGTCATGTTAGGATACATCAGTTATCCTGTAAGAGCTTTGGTGTCCCGAATCCACTGCGCAATAAGCTTGGCTTCTTAACAATCATAGCAATGGTTATCAACTTTAAAATCGATGTTGTGGTGGCAGCTGCAGAGTAGTATTTGGGTAAATGTGATTTCACATCAGAAGAGTTACAGGGTGTGTTGAGAGGTGGTGTCCCGTCCTCCCAGTCTGTTGGCACGGTGCAGGAACAGATAGGGTCAAAGTAGTGGAATGGGGTAGTAGGTTTTTAATGAGTGCGGGGTTAGTTGGAAGGGTGTTTATTACAATTATTTTTTTTTATCACAAAGTGTAATGGATTTATATTATAGTCCAGTTGGAGCCTCTGTAATGCAACATACTGGATGCCAACCGACGTTAAACTCTGAAGAAGAAGAAGACTGTTGTTTTCATTATGACATGTTTAGAAGTGTTTACTGAATGCCTGTACTCTGAGACGCCCCCTGTTCCACTGGCTTTTCCCTGCCACATGAACCTATACACAGCTCTATTCATACCTTTATACCACCCCAACAAACTCACAGGAATAGTGTGTGTATGTGTGTGTGTGCCTGAGTATATTTGATAGAAAGGTGAAACTGTGTGTGTGAAATGCCAGAATCGATATAAATAGAGTAGAAGTCATACTGGTTTCAGAAGGAAGTGTATCTGTCCCCATCTATAATGGATGACATCCCCACACCAACCATGGTGACAGGGACCCAGCAACACAGGGAGGAGGAGATAAAGGAGGGGAGAGAGAGAGAGAGGGGGAGGAGATGGGGGAGAGAAAGGAGGGGAGAGAGAGAGAGAGGGGAGGGAGATGTGGGGAGAGAAAGGAGGGGGAGAGAGAGCGAGAGGGGGAAGAGAAGAGAAAGGAGGGAGGGGGAGAGAAAGGAGGAGAGAGAGAGAGAGAGAGAGGGAGGGAGATGTGGGGAGAGAAAGGAGGGGAGAGAGGGAGAGAGAGGGGAGGGAGATGTGGGGGAGAGAAAGGAGGGGAGGGAGAGAGAAGAGAGAGGGGAGGAAGAGGGGAGGTGGAGAGAAGATGGAAAGGGAGAGCGAGAGAGTTAGCGGCTGGAGAACTGAAGGCTGAAAAGCATCCAGACAGAATAATAAAATAATGAAATACAGACAGTATCATCTATACATAAACTCAGCAAAATAAGAAACAGCGCTTTTTCAGGACCCTGTCTTTCAAAGATAATTTGTACAAATCCAAATTACTTCACAGATCTTCATTGTAAAGGGTTTAAACACTTGTTCAATGAACCATAAACAATTCATGAACATGCACCTGTAGGACGGTCATTAAGAAACTAACAGCTTACAGACGGTAGGCAGTGAAGGTCACAGTTAGGAAAACTTAGGACACTAAAGAGGCCTTTCTACTGACTCTGAAAAACACTGAAAGAAAGATGCCAAGGGTCCCTGCTCATCTGCGTGAACGTGCCTTAAGCATGCTGCAAGGAGGCATGAGGACTGCAGATGTGGCGAGGGCAATAAGTTGCAATGTCCGTACTGTGAGACGTCTAAGACAGCGCTACAGGGAGACAGGATGGACAGCTGATCACCCTCACAGTGGCAGACCACATAACAACACCTACACAGGATCGATACATCTGAACATCACACCTGCGGGACAGGTACAGAATAGCAACAACAACTGCTCAAATTACACCAGGAATTGCACAAAAAAGTGCTCTTCACTGACGAGTTGCGGTTTTGTCTCACCAGGGGTGCAGATCTCCCCTACCACACAGACAGTTTGTCTCACTGTTGGAAGAGACAGTCGGGTCATGCAGATCTCCCCTACCACACAGACAGTTTGTCTCACTGTTGGAAGAGACAGTCGGGTCATGCAGATCTCCCCTACCACACAGACAGTTTGTCTCACTGTTGGAAGAGACAGTCGGGTCATGCAGATCTCCCCTACCACACAGACAGTTTGTCTCACTGTTGGAAGAGACAGTCGGGTCATGCAGATCTCCCCTACCACACAGACAGTTTGTCTCACTGTTGGAAGAGACAGAGTCGGATCATGCAGATCTCCCCTACCACACAAACAAGTTTGGGGAAAGTGCTTAAAAGGGTGTGAGACCTGAAGTCTGAGATTGCTGAGTTTTTGGGTCAAACTGTGTACTGTATGTGAACAGACATTTTCAGTGATGTCAAGTCACAGATCATCTCTTACTGACTCTCACCTCTCAGCAATCCTGCTCATAGCGACATCAAAAACTATACCTGACTTTACTGCTCTAGTCAATGCCCATCAGAATCCTGCTCATAGCGACATCAAAAACTATACCTGACTTTACTGCTCTAGTCAATGCCCATCAGAATCCTGCTCATAGCGACATCAAAAACTATACCTGACTTTACTGCTCTAGTCAATGCCCATCAGAATCCTGCTCATAGCGACATCAAAAACTATACCTGACTTTACTGCTCTAGTCAATGCCCATCAGAATCCTGCTCATAGCGACATCAAAAACTATACCTGACTTTACTGCTCTAGTCAATGCCCATCAGAATCCTGCTCATAGTGACATCAGAAACTATACCTGACTTTACTGCTCTAGTCAATGCCCATCAGAATCCTGCTCATAGTGACATCAGAAACTATACCTGACTTTACTGCTCTAGTCAATGCCCATCAGAATCCTGCTCATAGTGACATCAGAAACTATACCTGACTTTACTGCTCTAGTCAATGCCCATCAGAATCCTGCTCATAGCGACATCAAAAACTATACCTGACTTTACTGCTCTAGTCAATGCCCATCAGAATCCTGCTCATAGCGACATCAGAAACTATACCTGACTTCACTGCTCTAGTCAATGTCCATCAGAATCCTGCTCATAGCGACATCAGAAACTATACCTGACTTTAATGCTCTAGTCAATGTCCATCAGAATCCTGCTCATAGCGACATCAGAAACTATACCTGACTTTACTGCTCTAGTCAATGTCCATCAGAATCCTGCTCATTGTGACATCAGAAACTATACCTGACTTTACTGCTCTAGTCAATGCCCATCAGAATCCTGCTCATAATGACATCAGAAACTATACCTGACTTTACTGCTCTAGTCAATGCCCATCAGAATCCTGCTCATAGTGACATCAGAAACTATACCTGACTTTACTGCTCTAGTCAATGCCCATCAGAATCCTGCTCATAGTGACATCAGAAACTATACCTGACTTTACTGCTCTAGTCAATGCCCATCAGAATCCTGCTCATAGTGACATCAGAAACTATACCTGACTTTACTGCTCTAGTCAATGCCCATCAGAATCCTGCTCATAGTGACATCAGAAACTATACCTGACTTTAATGCTCTAGTCAATGCCCATCAGAATCCTGCTCATAGTGACATCAGAAACTATACCTGACTTTACTGCTCTAGTCAATGCCCATCAGAATCCTGCTCATAGTGACATCAGAAACTATACCTGACTTTACTGCTCTAGTCAATGCCCATCAGAATCCTGCTCATAGTGACATCAGAAACTATACCTGACTTTACTGCTCTAGTCAATGCCCATCAGAATCCTGCTCATAGTGACATCAGAAACTATACCTGACTTTACTGCTCTAGTCAATGCCCATCAGAATCCTGCTCATAGTGACATCAGAAACTATACCTGACTTTACTGCTCTAGTCAATGCCCATCAGAATCCTGCTCATAGTGACATCAGAAACTATACCTGACTTTACTGCTCTAGTCAATGCCCATCAGAATCCTGCTCATAGTGACATCAGAAACTATACCTGACTTTACTGCTCTAGTCAATGCCCATCAGAATCCTGCTCATAGTGACATCAGAAACTATACCTGACTTTACTGCTCTAGTCAATGCCCATCAGAATCCTGCTCATAGTGACATCAGAAACTATACCTGACTTTACTGCTCTAGTCAATGCCCATCAGAATCCTGCTCATAGTGACATCAGAAACTATACCTGACTTTACTGCTCTAGTCAATGCCCATCAGAATCCTGCTCATAGTGACATCAGAAACTATACCTGACTTTACTGCTCTAGTCAATGCCCATCAGAATCCTGCTCATAGTGACATCAGAAACTATACCTGACTTTACTGCTCTAGTCAATGCCCATCAGAATCCTGCTCATAGTGACATCAGAAACTATACCTGACTTTACTGCTCTAGTCAATGCCCATCAGAATCCTGCTCATAGTGACATCAGAAACTATACCTGACTTTAATGCTCTAGTCAATGCCCATCAGAATCCTGCTCATAGTGACATCAGAAACTATACCTGACTTTACTGCTCTAGTCAATGCCCATCAGAATCCTGCTCATAGTGACATCAGAAACTATACCTGACTTTACTGCTCTAGTCAATGCCCATCAGAATCCTGCTCATAGTGACATCAGAAACTATACCTGACTTTACTGCTCTAGTCAATGCCCATCAGAATCCTGCTCATAGTGACATCAGAAACTATACCTGACTTTACTGCTCTAGTCAATGCCCATCAGAATCCTGCTCATAGTGACATCAGAAACTATACCATGAAACTTTACTGCTCTAGTCAATGCCCATCAGAATCCTGCTCATAGTGACATCAGAAACTATACCTGACTTTAATGCTCTAGTCAATGCCCATCAGAATCCTGCTCATAGTGACATCAGAAACTATACCTGACTTTACTGCTCTAGTCAATGCCCATCAGAATCCTGCTCATAGTGACATCAGAAACTATACCTGACTTTACTGCTCTAGTCAATGCCCATCAGAATCCTGCTCATAGTGACATCAGAAACTATACCTGACTTTACTGCTCTAGTCAATGCCCATCAGAATCCTGCTCATAGTGACATCAGAAACTATACCTGACTTTACTGCTCTAGTCAATGCCCATCAGAATCCTGCTCATAGTGACATCAGAAACTATACCTGACTTTACTGCTCTAGTCAATGCCCATCAGAATCCTGCTCATAGTGACATCAGAAACTATACCTGACTTTACTGCTCTAGTCAATGCCCATCAGAATCCTGCTCATAGTGACATCAGAAACTATACCTGACTTTAATGCTCTAGTCAATGCCCATCAGAATCCTGCTCATAGTGACATCAGAAACTATACCTGACTTTACTGCTCTAGTCAATGCCCATCAGAATCCTGCTCATAGTGACATCAGAAACTATACCTGACTTTACTGCTCTAGTCAATGCCCATCAGAATCCTGCTCATAGTGACATCAGAAACTATACCTGACTTTACTGCTCTAGTCAATGCCCATCAGAATCCTGCTCATAGTGACATCAGAAACTATACCTGACTTTACTGCTCTAGTCAATGCCCATCAGAATCCTGCTCATAGTGACATCAGAAACTATACCTGACTTTACTGCTCTAGTCAATGCCCATCAGAATCCTGCTCATAGTGACATCAGAAACTATACCTGACTTTAATGCTCTAGTCAATGCCCATCAGAATCCTGCTCATAGTGACATCAGAAACTATACCTGACTTTACTGCTCTAGTCAATGCCCATCAGAATCCTGCTCATAGTGACATCAGAAACTATACCTGACTTTACTGCTCTAGTCAATGCCCATCAGAATCCTGCTCATAGTGACATCAGAAACTATACCTGACTTTACTGCTCTAGTCAATGCCCATCAGAATCCTGCTCATAGTGACATCAGAAACTATACCTGACTTTACTGCTCTAGTCAATGCCCATCAGAATCCTGCTCATAGTGACATCAGAAACTATACCTGACTTTACTGCTCTAGTCAATGCCCATCAGAATCCTGCTCATAGTGACATCAGAAACTATACCTGACTTTACTGCTCTAGTCAATGCCCATCAGAATCCTGCTCATAGTGACATCAGAAACTATACCTGACTTTACTGCTCTAGTCAATGCCCATCAGAATCCTGCTCATAGTGACATCAGAAACTATACCTGACTTTACTGCTCTAGTCAATGCCCATCAGAATCCTGCTCATAGTGACATCAGAAACTATACCTGACTTTACTGCTCTAGTCAATGCCCATCAGAATCCTGCTCATAGTGACATCAGAAACTATACCTGACTTTACTGCTCTAGTCAATGCCCATCAGAATCCTGCTCATAGTGACATCAGAAACTATACCTGACTTTACTGCTCTAGTCAATGCCCATCAGAATCCTGCTCATAGTGACATCAGAAACTATACCTGACTTTACTGCTCTAGTCAATGCCCATCAGAATCCTGCTCATAGTGACATCAGAAACTATACCTGACTTTACTGCTCTAGTCAATGCCCATCAGAATCCTGCTCATAGTGACATCAGAAACTATACCTGACTTTAATGCTCTAGTCAATGCCCATCAGAATCCTGCTCATAGTGACATCAGAAACTATACCTGACTTTACTGCTCTAGTCAATGCCCATCAGAATCCTGCTCATAGTGACATCAGAAACTATACCTGACTTTACTGCTCTAGTCAATGCCCATCAGAATCCTGCTCATAGTGACATCAGAAACTATACCTGACTTTACTGCTCTAGTCAATGCCCATCAGAATCCTGCTCATAGTGACATCAGAAACTATACCTGACTTTACTGCTCTAGTCAATGCCCATCAGAATCCTGCTCATAGTGACATCAGAAACTATACCTGACTTTACTGCTCTAGTCAATGCCCATCAGAATCCTGCTCATAGTGACATCAGAAACTATACCTGACTTTACTGCTCTAGTCAATGCCCATCAGAATCCTGCTCATAGTGACATCAGAAACTATACCTGACTTTACTGCTCTAGTCAATGCCCATCAGAATCCTGCTCATAGTGACATCAGAAACTATACCTGACTTTACTGCTCTAGTCAATGCCCATCAGAATCCTGCTCATAGTGACATCAGAAACTATACCTGACTTTACTGCTCTAGTCAATGCCCATCAGAATCCTGCTCATAGTGACATCAGAAACTATACCTGACTTTACTGCTCTAGTCAATGCCCATCAGAATCCTGCTCATAGTGACATCAGAAACTATACCTGACTTTACTGCTCTAGTCAATGCCCATCAGAATCCTGCTCATAGTGACATCAGAAACTATACCTGACTTTACTGCTCTAGTCAATGCCCATCAGAATCCTGCTCATAGTGACATCAGAAACTATACCTGACTTTACTGCTCTAGTCAATGCCCATCAGAATCCTGCTCATAGTGACATCAGAAACTATACCTGACTTTACTGCTCTAGTCAATGCCCATCAGAATCCTGCTCATAGCGACATCAGAAACTATACCTGACTTTACTGCTCTAGTCAATGCCCATCAGAATCCTGCTCATAATGACATCAGAAACTATACCTGACTTTACTGCTCTAGTCAATGCCCATCAGAATCCTGCTCATAGTGACATCAGAAACTATACCTGACTTTACTGCTCTAGTCAATGCCCATCAGAATCCTGCTCATAGTGACATCAGAAACTATACCTGACTTTACTGCTCTAGTCAATGCCCATCAGAATCCTGCTCATAGTGACATCAGAAACTATACCTGACTTTACTGCTCTAGTCAATGCCCATCAGAATCCTGCTCATAGTGACATCAGAAACTATACCTGACTTTACTGCTCTAGTCAATGCCCATCAGAATCCTGCTCATAGTGACATCAGAAACTATACCTGACTTTACTGCTCTAGTCAATGCCCATCAGAATCCTGCTCATAGTGACATTAGAAACTATACCTGACTTTAATGCTCTAGTCAATGCCCATCAGAATCCTGCTCATAGTGACATCAGAAACTATACCTGACTTTACTGCTCTAGTCAATGCCCATCAGAATCCTGCTCATAGTGACATCAGAAACTATACCTGACTTTACTGCTCTAGTCAATGCCCATCAGAATCCTGCTCATAATGACATCAGAAACTATACCTGACTTTACTGCTCTAGTCAATGTCCATCAGAATCCTGCTCATAGTGACATCAGAAACTATACCTGACTTTACTGCTCTAGTCAATGCCCATCAGAATCCTGCTCATAGTGACATCAGAAACTATACCTGACTTTACTGCTCTAGTCAATGTCCATCAGAATCCTGCTCATAGTGACATCAGAAACTATACCTGACTTTACTGCTCTAGTCAATGTCCATCAGAATCCTGCTCATAATGACATCAGAAACTATACCTGACTTTACTGCTCTAGTCAATGTCCATCAGAGACTTCACTCCTCACACTGATTGAATAGTTTAAATGTAATGTTGAGCTCTTTCTCTTTCTTGTATTTATGTACAACCCGTTAACAAGACTTCTGTCCATGGTGTTGAATGATCAGTGTTCTTTTCCCTCCATGTAGTTCATTGTTTCATAATGAAAATACCTCCCAAAAGGAGAACATGGATGTGGTTTATTTCTGTGCATGTTAAAAAAGTAAAATAAGTAGCATATCTGGACGTGATTTACAGTATCTGTCAACACAGTCATACACATGGTGTATACTCCTGTAATATGATTCCGGCCCGCGATGGAAAAGAAATGCCCAGGCCTTTCCTAGACCCTTTTCCATTACTATAAAGTTAATTGTATTCCTAGAATTACAATAAATGGTCATTATTCACATACACACCCACAAGCATACCAACGAATATACAGTGTCATTGTAATCTGCTTTAGTGCTGTGTGTGTGTGTGTGTGTGTGTGTGTGTGTGTGTGCCATAAGCATATGTTCTAGAACAGACACCACCGTCAGTTGTTCTCTGTTTTATGTGAAAAATAAAGCACAGAGATGAATATTGCTCAAACACCAAGGGGAAATAACGCTTTGACCTTTTTAATGTGTTGTTTCACACGTGGATGTGTCTATTCTCTCTCCTCCTCCTCTTCTTTCACCATCTATTAACCCCTTCAGCATATGTCGTCACCATGCCACCTCACTCTCTTTCACGTACTCTCATTAATTCCTCCTCTCCACCTTCAGATATCTGGAGAGAGACAGACAAAATAAAATACCGGCTTGACATATCCTTCACGTCATCGATTTCATAGCTTCAATATTAGGAATAGAATAACACATCTGTTTTTATGTATTTATTTTTGTGGGCTGGTTAAACATAATCCGAAAGATGTTTAGCTGCCCAGGTCCTCTTAGCGACAGATGACAACCACCCATCTCTCTCTCTGTGTGTCTCTCTCTCAATTCAATTCAACTCAGAGGGATTTGTTGGCATGGGAAACACATGTTTACAATGCTAAAGCAAGTGAAATAGATAATAAACAAAGTGAAACAAACAATATAATCTCTCTGCATTTCTCCCTCTTTATCTCTCTCTCTCCCCCTCTCTCTCTCTCTCTCTCACCCTCCCTCACACACACACACACACACACACACACACACACACACACACACACACACACACACACACACACACACACAGGCGGAGAGACAACCATCTCAATCTTAATTGAAAGATGTAATCTTGCAGATGGAAGCCATGAAACATTTATAGAGAGTGAGGGAGTGAAGGAGAGGGAGAAGGGAAGGGACAGGGAGTAAGAGGGAGTGAAGGAGAGGGAGAGGGAGAAGGGAAGGGACAGGGAGTAAGAGGGAGTGAAGGAGAGAGAGAAGGGAAGGGACAGGGAGTAAGAGGGAGTGAAGGAGAGGGAGAAGGGAAGGGACAGGGAGTAAGAGGGAGTGAAGGAGAGGGAGAGGGAGAAGGGAAGGGACAGGGAGTAAGAGGGAGTGAAGGAGAGGGAGAGGGAGAAGGGAAGGGACAGGGAGTGAAGGAGAGGGAGAAGGGAAGGGACAGGGAGTAAGAGGGAGTGAAGGAGAGGGAGAAGGGAAGGGACAGGGAGTAAGAGGGAGTGAAGGAGAGGGAGAAGGGAAGGGACAGGGAGTAAGAGGGAGTGAAGGAGAGGGAGAGGGAGAAGGGAAGGGACAGGGAGTAAGAGGGAGTGAAGGAGAGGGAGAGGGAGAAGGGAAGGGACAGGGAGTAAGAGGGAGTGAAGGAGAGGGAGAAGGGAAGGGACAGGGAGTAAGAGGGAGTGAAGGAGAGGGAGAAGGGAAGGGACAGGGAGTAAGAGGGAGTGAAGGAGAGGGAGAAGGGAAGAGACCGGGAGTAAGAGGGAGTGAAGGAGAGGGAGAGGGAGAAGGGAAGGGACAGGGAGTAAGAGGGAGTGAAGGAGAGAGAGAAGGGAAGGGACAGGGAGTAAGAGGGAGTGAAGTAGAGGGAGAAGGAAGGGACAGGGAGTAAGAGGGAGTGAAGGAGAGAGGGAGAAGGGAAGGGACAGGGAGTAAGAGGGAGTGAAGGAGAGGGAGAAGGGAAGGGACAGGGAGTAAGAGGGAGTGAAGGAGAGGGAGAAGGGAAGGGACAGGGAGTAAGAGGGAGTGAAGGAGAGGGAGAGGGTGAAGGGAAGGGACAGGGAGTAAGAGGGGGTGAAGGAGAGAGGGAGAAGGGAAGGGACAGGGAGTAAGAGGGAGTGAAGGAGGAGAGAGAAGGGAAGGGACAGGGAGTAAGAGGGAGTGAAGGAGAGGGAGAGGGAGAAGGGAAGGGACAGGGAGTAAGACGGAGTGAAGGAGAGGGAGAGGGAGAAGGGAAGGGACAGGGAGTAAGAGGGAGTGAAGGAGAGGGAGAGGGAGAAGGGAAGGGACAGGGAGTAAGAGGGAGTGAAGGAGAGGGAGAAGGGAAGGGACAGGGAGTAAGAGGGAGTGAAGGAGAGGGAGAGGAGAAGGGAAGGGACAGGGAGTAAGAGGGAGTGAATGAGAGGGAGAGGGAGAAGGGAAGGGACAGGGAGTAAGAGGGAGTGAAGGAGAGGGAGAGGGAGAAGGGAAGGGACAGGGAGTAAGAGGGAGTGAAGGAGAGGGAGAGGGAGAAGGGAAGGGACAGGGAGTAAGAGGGAGTGAAGGAGAGGGAGAGGGAGAAGGGAAGGGACAGGGAGTAAGAGGGAGTGAAGGAGAGGGGAGAAGGGAAGGGACAGGGAGTAAGAGGGAGTGAAGGAGAGGGAGAGGGAGAAGGGAAGGGACAGGGAGTAAGAGGGAGTGAATGAGAGGGAGAGGGAGAAGGGAAGGGACAGGGAGTAAGAGGGAGTGAAGGAGAGGGAGAGGGAGAAGGGAAGGGACAGGGAGTAAGAGGGAGTGAAGGAGAGGGAGAGGGAGAAGGGAAGGGACAGGGAGTAAGAGGGAGTGAAGGAGAGATGGAGAGGGAGAAGGGAAGGGACAGGGAGTAAGAGGGAGTGAAGGAGAGGGAGAAGGGAAGGGACAGGGAGTAAGAGGGAGGAAGGAGAGGGAGAGGGAGAAGGGAAGGGACAGGGAGTAAGAGGGAGGAAGGAGATGGAGAAGGGAAGGGACAGGGAGTAAGAGGGAGGAAGGAGAGGGAGAGGGAGAAGGGAAGGGACAGGGAGTAAGAGGGAGTGAATGAGAGGGAGAGGGAGAAGGGAAGGGACAGGGAGTAAGAGGGAGTGAAGGAGAGGGAGAGGGAGAAGGGAAGGGACAGGGAGTAAGAGGGAGTGAAGGAGATAGGGAGAGGGAGAAGGGAAGGGACAGGGAGAGAGAGGGAGTGTGTGTGTATGCTGGAACCCGTCTTAAGAGACTCAATCAGATAAACTTGTCGGATTGAAAAACCACTGACGACCTGTCCCTCTTTTCACCCACTCACTTCTCCCTCTCTCAGAGGGAGAAGGAAGACCTCTACCACTCTCACCTCTCTTTCTCTCACCTTTCCCTCTCTCACCTTTCCCTCTCTCACCTTCCCCTCTCTCACCTTTCCTCTCGACCTCTCCCCTCTCACCTCTCCCTCTCACCTCTCCCTCACCTCCCTCTCACCTCTCACTTCTCCCTCTCTCACTTCTCTCCCCCACCTCTACCACTCTCACTTCTCTTTCTGGAGACCTTCCCCTCTCACCTTCCCTCTCGCACCTCTCCTTTCTCACCTCTCCTCTCACCTCTCTCTCTCACCTCTCCCTCACCTCTCCTGAAGGAGAGACCTCTCCCTTCACCTCCCTCTCACCTCTCTAAGAGGGACCTCTCTCTCACCTCTCTCTCACCTCTCCCTCTCACCTGTCTCACCTCTCCCTCTCACCTCTCTCTCTCACCTTCCTTCTCACTCTTCTTCTCATCCTCCTCCCGTTCACTCTCCAGAGGGAGAAGGGAACTCCATTTCCTGAGGGAGTCCCCCTCTCCTCCAGTGAAGGAGAGAGGGAGAGGGAGAAGGGAAGGCACAGGGAGCGAGACAGAGTGAAGGAGAGGGAGAGGGAGAAGGGAAGGGACAGGGAGTGAGAGGGAGTGAAGGAGAGGGAGAAGGGAAGGGACAGGGAGTAAGAGGGAGTGAAGGAGAGAGGGAGAGGGAGAAGGGACAGGGAGTAAGAGGGAGTGAAGGAGAGGGAGAGGGAGAAGGGAAGGGACAGGGAGTAAGAGGGAGTGAAGGAGAGGGAGAGGGAGAAGGGAAGGGACAGGGAGTAAGAGGGAGTGAAGGAGAGGGAGAAGGGAAGGGACAGGGAGTAAGAGGGAGTGAAGGAGAGGGAGAAGGGAAGGGACAGGGAGTAAGAGGGAGTGAAGGAGAGGGAGAAGGGAAGGGACAGGGAGTAAGAGGGAGTGAAGGAGAGGGAGAGGGAGAAGGGAAGGGACAGGGAGTAAGAGGGAGTGAAGGAGAGGGAGAGGGAGAAGGGAAGGGACAGGGAGTAAGAGGGAGTGAAGGAGAGGGAGAAGGGAAGGGACAGGGAGTAAGAGGGAGTGAAGGAGAGGGAGAAGGGAAGGGACAGGGAGTAAGAGGGAGTGAAGGAGAGGGAGAAGGGAAGAGACTGGGAGTAAGAGGGAGTGAAGGAGAGGGAGAGGGAGAAGGGAAGGGACAGGGAGTAAGAGGGAGTGAAGGAGAGAGAGAAGGGAAGGGACAGGGAGTAAGAGGGAGTGAAGTAGAGGGAGAAGGGAAGGGACAGGGAGTAAGAGGGAGTGAAGGAGAGAGGGAGAAGGGAAGGGACAGGGAGTAAGAGGGAGTGAAGGAGAGGGAGAAGGGAAGGGACAGGGAGTAAGAGGGAGTGAAGGAGAGGGAGAAGGGAAGGGACAGGGAGTAAGAGGGAGTGAAGGAGAGGGAGAGGGAGAAGGGAAGGGACAGGGAGTAAGAGGGGGTGAAGGAGAGAGGGAGAAGGGAAGGGACAGGGAGTAAGAGGGAGTGAAGGAGAGAGAGAAGGGAAGGGACAGGGAGTAAGAGGGAGTGAAGGAGAGGGAGAGGGAGAAGGGAAGGGACAGGGAGTAAGATGGAGTGAAGGAGAGGGAGAAGGGAAGGGACAGGGAGTAAGAGGGAGTGAAGGAGAGGGAGAGGGAGAAGGGAAGGGACAGGGAGTAAGAGGGAGTGAAGGAGAGGGAGAAGGGAAGGGACAGGGAGTAAGAGGGAGTGAAGGAGAGGGAGAGGGAGAAGGGAAGGGACAGGGAGTAAGAGGGAGTGAATGAGAGGGAGAGGGAGAAGGGAAGGGACAGGGAGTAAGAGGGAGTGAAGGAGAGGGAGAGGGAGAAGGGAAGGGACAGGGAGTAAGAGGGAGTGAAGGAGAGGGAGAGGGAGAAGGGAAGGGACAGGGAGTAAGAGGGAGTGAAGGAGAGGGAGAGGGAGAAGGGAAGGGACAGGGAGTAAGAGGGAGTGAAGGAGAGGGAGAAGGGACAGGGAGTAAGAGGGAGTGAAGGAGAGGGAGAGGGAGAAGGGAAGGGACAGGGATTAAGAGGGAGTAAAGGAGAGGGAGAAGGGAAGGCACAGGGAGTAAGAGGGAGTGAAGGAGAGGGAGAAGGGAAGAGAAGGGACAGGGAGTAAGAGGGAGTGAAGGAGAGGGAGAAGGGAAGAGAAGGCACAGGGAGTAAGAGGGAGTGAAGGAGAGAGGGAGAGGGAGAAGGGAAGGGACAGGGAGTAAGAGGGAGTGAAGGAGAGAGGGAGAGGGAGAAGGGAAGGCACAGGGAGCGAGACAGAGTGAAGGAGAGGGAGAGGGAGAAGGGAAGGGACAGGGAGTGAGAGGGAGTGAAGGAGAGGGAGAAGGGAAGGGACAGGGAGTAAGAGGGAGTGAAGGAGAGAGGGAGAGGGAGAAGGGAAGGCACAGGGAGTAAGAGGGAGTAAGGGAGAGGGAGAAGGGAAGAGAAGGGACAGGGAGTAAGAGGGAGTGAAGGAGAGGGAGAAGGGACAGGGAGTAAGAGGGAGTGAAGGAGAGGGAGAGGGAGAAGGAAGGGACAGGGAGTAAGAGGGAGTAAGAGGGGAGTGGGAAGGAGAGGGAGAAGGGAAGGGACAGGGAGTAAGAGGGAGTGAAGGAGAGAGGGAGAGGGAGAAGGGAAGGCACAGGGAGCGAGACAGAGTGAAGGAGAGGGAGAGGGAGAAGGGAAGGGACAGGGAGTGAGAGGGAGTGAAGGAGAGGGAGAAGGGAAGGGACAGGGAGTAAGAGGGAGTGAAGGAGAGAGGAGAGAGGGAGGAGAAGGGAAGGCACAGGGAGTAAGAGGGAGTAAGGGAGAGGGAGAAGGGAAGAGAAGGGACAGGGAGTAAGAGGGAGTGAAGGAGAGGGAGAAGGGACAGGGAGTAAGAGGGAGTGAAGGAGAGGGAGAGGGAGAAGGGAAGGGACAGGGAGTAAGAGGGAGTAAAGGAGAGGGAGAAGGGAAGGCACAGGGAGTAAGAGGGAGTGAAGGAGAGGGAGAAGGGAAGAGAAGGGACAGGGAGTAAGAGGGAGTGAAGGAGAGGGAGAAGGGAAGAGAAGGCACAGGGAGTAAGAGGGAGTGAAGGAGAGAGGGAGAGCGAGAAGGGAAGGGACAGGGAGTAAGAGGGAGTGAAGGAGATAGGGAGAGGGAGAAGGGAAGGGACAGGGAGAGAGAGGGAGTGTGTGTGTATGCTGGAACCCGTCTTAAGAGACTCAATCAGATAAACTTGTCGGATTGAAAAACCACTGACGACCTGTCCCTCTTTTCACCCACTCACTTCTCCCTCTCTCACTTCTCTCTCTCCCACCTCTACCACTCTCACCTCTCTTTCTCTCACCTTTCCCTCTCTCACCTTTCCCTCTCTCACCTTCCCCTCTCTCACCTTTCCCTCTCGCACCTCTCCCTCTCACCTCTCCCTCTCACCTCCCTCTCACCTCTCACTTCTCCCTCTCTCACTTCTCTCTCTCCCACCTCTACCACTCTCACTTCTCTTTCTCTCACCTTCCCCTCTCTCACCTTTCCCTCTCGCACCTCTCCCTTTCTCACCTCTCCCTCTCACCTCTCTCTCTCACCTCTCCCTCTCACCTCTCCCTCTCACCTCTCTCTCACCTCTCCCTCTCACCTCTCCCTCTCACCTCTCTCTCTCACCTCTCTCTCTCACCTCTCTCTCTCTCACCTCTCCCTCTCACCTGTCTCTCACCTCTCCCTCTCACCTCTCTCTCTCACCTTTCCTTCTCACTCTTTCTTCTCATCCTCCTCCCGTTCACTCTCCAATATCACTCCTCCCCTCTCTCACTCCATTTCCTGCTCTTTCCCCCTCTCCTCCATCTCTCATTGTACTTTTACTTTTTCTTTCGCTTTCCCTTATTCCCCTTCTTATCTGTCTGATTCATCCTTTGTCCATCCCTTATTCTCCTTCTTATCTTTCTGATTCATCCTTTGTCCATCCCTTATTCTCCTTATCTTTCTGATTCATCCTTTGTCCATCCCTTATTCTCCTTCTTATCTTTCTGATTCATCCTTTGTCCATCCCTTATTCTCCTTATCTTTCTGATTCATCCTTTGTCCATCCCTTATTCTCCTCCTTATCTTTCTGATTCATCCTTTGTCCATCCCTTATTCCCTTCTTATCTTTCTGATTCATCCTTTGTCCATCCCTTATTCCCTTCTTATCTTTCTGATTCATCCTTTGTCCATCCCTTATTCTCCTTCTTATCTTTCTGATTCATCCTTTGTCCATCCCTTATTCTCCTTCTTATCTTTCTGATTCATCCTTTGTCCATCCCTTATTCTCCTTCTTATCTTTCTGATTCATCCTTTGTCCATCCCTTATTCTCCTTCTTATCTTTCTGATTCATCCTTTGTCCATCCCTTATTCTCCTTATCTTTCTGATTCATCCTTTGTCCATCCCTTATTCTCCTTCTTATCTTTCTGATTCATCCTTTGTCCATCCCTTATTCTCCTTCTTATCTTTCTGATTCATCCTTTGTCCATCCCTTATTCTCCTTCTTATCTTTCTGATTCATCCTTTGTCCATCCCTTATTCTCCTTCTTATCTTTCTGATTCATCCTTTGTCCATCCCTTATTCTCCTTCTTATCTGTCCCCTCCTCTGTGTGTATATGTGTGTGTGTTTGTGTGTGTGCTTGCATGTGTTTGTGACTGTGGCAGTGCAGTAGTGTTATTGTCATATACTTGTCAGGGGCTTCCGACTTTTGTTATTTTTTTATTCCACAAGTTGTCAAGGAAATGCAGCAAACCAAAGGTTAATAATGTGTCCAATCATGCGTGAGGTACAAAGACACTCATTTGCATAGCAGAACTAAATCATATTGGCCAGAATCCAAACACAGACACACATGCAGGATGGTTCCCTGGATGCTGTAGCTCCAGGGAACCACCCTGTCTGTGGACACCCCAGGGGGTGAGGGATGGTGTAGCTCCAGGGAACCATCCTGTCTGTGGACACCCCAGGGGGTGAAGGATGCTGTAGCTCCAGGGAACCATCCTGTCTGTGGACACCCCAGGGGGTGAAGGATGCTGTAGCTCCAGGGAACTATCCTGTCTGTGGACACCCCAGGGGGTGAGGGATGCTGTAGCTCCAGGGAACCATCCTGTCTGTGGACACCCCAGGGGGTGAGGGATGCTGTAGCTCCAGGGAACCATCCTGTCTGTGGACACCCCAGGGGGTGAGGGATGGTGTAGCTCCAGGGAACTATCCTGTCTGTGGACACCCCAGGGGGTGAGGGATGCTGTAGCTCCAGGAAACCATCCTGTCTGTGGACACCCCAGGGGGTGAAGGATGCTGTAGCTCCAGGGAACCATCCTGTCTGTGGACACCCCAGGGGTGAATGGATGCTGTAGCTCCAGGGAACCATCCTGTCTGTGGACACCCCAGGGGTGAATGATGCTGTAGCTCCAGGGAACCATCCTGTCTGTGGACACCCCAGGTGGGATGCTGTAGCTCCAGGGAACCATCCTGTCTGTGGACACCCCAGGTGGTGAAGGATGCTGTAGCTCCAGGGAACCATCCTGTCTGTGGACACCCCAGGGGGTGAGGGATGCTGTAGCTCCAGGGAACCATCCTGTCTGTGGACACCCCAGGTGGTGAAGGATGCTGTAGCTCCAGGGAACCATCCTGTCTGTGGACACCCCAGGGGGTGAGGGATGCTGTAGCTCCAGGGAACTATCCTGTCTGTGGACACCCCAGGGGGTGAGGAATGCTGTAGCTCCAGCGTACCATCCTGTCTGTGGACACTCCAGGGGGTGAGGGATGCTGTAGCTCCAGGGAACCATCCTGTCTGTGGACACCACAGGGGGTGAAGGATGCTGTAGCTCCAGGGAACCATCCTGTCTGTGGACACCCCAGGGGGTGAGGGATGCTGTAGCTCCAGGGAACCATCCTGTCTGTGGACCCCCCAGTGGGTGAGGGATGCTGTAGCTCCAGGGAACCATCCTGTCTGTGGACACCCCAGGGGGTGAAGGATGCTGTAGCTCCAGGGAACCATACTGTCTGTGGACACTCCAGGGGGTGAGGGATGCTGTAGCTCCAGGGAACCATCCTGTCTGTGGACACCCCAGGGGGTGAGGGATGCTGTAGCTCCAGGGAACCATCCTGTCTGTGGACACCCCAGGTGGTGAAGGATGCTGTAGCTCCAGGGAACCATCCTGTCTGTGGACACCCCAGGGGGTGAAGGATGCTGTAGCTCCAGGGAACTATCCTGTCTGTGGACACCCCAGGGGGTGAGGGATGCTGTAGCTCCAGGGAACTATCCTGTCTGTGGACACCCCAGGGGGTGAGGAATGCTGTAGCTCCAGCGTACCATCCTGTCTGTGGACACTCCAGGGGGTGAGGGATGCTGTAGCTCCAGGGAACCATCCTGTCTGTGGACACCACAGGGGGTGAAGGATGCTGTAGCTCCAGGGAACCATCCTGTCTGTGGACACCCCAGGGGGTGAGGGATGCTGTAGCTCCAGGGAACCATCCTGTCTGTGGACACCCCAGGGGGTGAAGGATG